>NW_020925329.1:721019-774839 GCF_003984885.1 Neopelma chrysocephalum | reverse complement strand
GGGGTGGGCCAAGGTACACCACTTTTGTTCATACCCTAGGGTGCTGGTTTATACATTTGGGTTTTGTGGGTTAAAACCAATTGTCTGTCTGTATAATTGTACTTATTGCATTATTTTAATAAATTGTTATTCTGACTTATAAATCTCTCTTTTGAATTGAGTTCATTTTGCCTTGCTGGTTAACTTTTAAACCAGCACACCAATGTAAAACACTGGAAAATGCAAACATTTTATGACACTGTGATTGTGGTAGTCATTTAGATCTTGACTAGATCTCTCTCCCATTTGCCTCTTTTCCAAGCAGAAGAACTCTAATTTTAAGTCCTTGCTCCTGTGGATGCTGTTCCTCACTTCTTTGTGCCTCTTTGGTTCTAACAGATCCTTTTTGAGCAATCTCAGACTCACAAGCCTGTAGATCCACAGGTCCACAGGTCTCCCTTCAGATCATTAAAACTGGGTATCTGTTTTCAAAGTTCATGTCCTCAGGTACAAAGCTGGTTTTAAGATGCTGTGCATCAGAGTTAATAATTCATCAGTTTCACCCTTGGGTTCCTCTAGCACTTCTGAGTGTCATTTGGACCTACTGCCTTTTTACTGTTCAGGCAGATCCCTCCTATTCATTCTTTGCAAAAAGACTCCATCAGAGGAACATCTCTTGCCTCTTCCAAAGTGCAGGCAGATGACAAGAATTCATTTTGGTTCCTGATAGGGCCTTATCTTCTCTGAGAGCTCTTTTTATATCATTGTCATCCATTGGCCTTAGTTTCTTGACAGGCTTGCTATTCCAGATGCTTCTAAGGGGTGATTTCTTACTAATTTTTTTTTTCTGTATGTTCTGTTTGGGCAGTCATTTCATGCTTATGGTGTGTTTTGGTTTAGGCTTACTATATTTTGACACTTCAGGTTTTCCAAGGAAAAGGTTTCTTCTTGTAGCTTGCCTTATTCCTGCTGTTTGGTTGCACCAATTTCCTCTCAATCTTTCTCAAGATGTTCTTGATTGGTGATACAAATTTGTCATCTCTCAAAAATTATTTTTTTCAGCAATTGGCACCTGTAAGAACCTAGCTGGTTTTGGTCTCCTTGCCAGCTTTGTCTTTGATCAGCTTACTCATTTTGGGAGTTTGTTTTTTTTGAGCATAGATCTGCTGGATTCTGCGGTTTTGTATACTTCTTGTGCCTGCAGGGCAAGCTGTAGTCCTCGTTGCAGTGCAGTTCTTCAGTGCTAAAATTTTGGAGCAGGTCCTGTGCTGCTTAAACCATAATGAGGGTTATTTCCCCTTTTGTGTATCATCTGCCCAGGTGTTCCTTGATACAGTTGTCGTTAGCATCTAAAATTCTTGTTTCTTCATCTTGATCCCATGTCATATTTCCTCAGCCTGCACACAGCCTGATACATCATTCCTCCTTTTCCTTCCTTCATTTTTCTTCTTTTATGTTCTTCTCTTCCTTCTTTTTTTCCTTCCTGTTCCATAGCAAATAGAGGCAGAGTTAATATTTGTATTGTCCTCCTGTGCTGTTTATTGCATCCTTTATAATTATTACAGGTGCTCATCCAAATCAGTGTTTAAGTAATACTGTCTTTCTTTTCCAAGAAACCTGGATGAAGTCCTAACAAATACTGTATTGTCATGTGGCAACTTACTTGTATTTGTATTATACTAATCCTAGCTTACAAGAAAAAAAGATAATTGCAGCAACACTTTTGAGAGGCTGCCAGATAAATCCTGTGATTAAGACACTCAGAAATAAAATCTGTTTGCTGGCAGCCAGATGTGGTGCTGGAAAATCTTTTCCAGGGGGCCTTTCTTGTTCCGACCACGCTTTTGCTCCATCCATGTGTGCCGTCAATATTCCACTGCTTTTGTTTTTATGGACCTGGTGGTAGTGGGACCACTTCCATATTGATGCCATGCCTAAAATTTCAGTATTTCTAACATTCTCTGAAGGCTGATGTGCAAGATAGGTTTTGGATGACTTCTTCAAAGGACTTCAGTTTTAATACTCTGTCAGCAATGTATTTACTTAGAAGTGAGGTGGAGGGTATATCTCATCTAAAAATGTAAGGTTTTGCATGAGGCTGTGCATTTTTGGTAGCTGGAGGAAGGATATTCAGTACCCGCTGCCTGCTCTGAGTTTGTGAGTTTCTGTGTCTAGTTTTAGGGTGCTGGTTTATCTTTAAAGTTCTGGTTGTCTTCATATCCAAGAGACTGCCTTTCATTCTGTACCCATATCAGTCCAGTTGAGACCAGTAAAGCCCCACATGCTCTAGAAACCACTGCCAAGGTGTACATGTGACACAGTGAGATTAAATGCAAAGACCTTATAATTATGAGTTTCAATTATCACATATCATTCAGAGCACTTAATGTCTGACTCATTCCTTTTTTTTTTTCCCAGCATTCGAAAATTGTAGTCTGTATGTATATGTGTTAGGAAGAAGAAATTATTCAAAGGGAGATGGAGTTCGTTATCTTAAACTGCTGCGGTTATAGGCAGATACACCAAGAATAACTTGGGAATACAGATGAAGTTATTGCAACAGTTCTGGAAATGTAAATAAATAAGCCAACAAACATGTTTTTGTGCAGTATAATGTTTCTTCAAAGCAAAATGATATTCTTTGTGAATTTTTTTGTTATGTTTCTAGTTTTAGTAATTTCTACTTGTATCAATCTCTAAGGAATTTTATAGTAGATGAGGCTGCAGGGTATCACTGAGGTGAAGTAGGCAGCCTGAATGCTCACTAACTGTTCAGTCCAGACTACAGAGTACTAACTTTGATCAAAACCATGCAGCCAAATATCTCAGGACAGAACTCACAGTCAATCGCACAACAGATCGTCCTATTTCATTTCTCTGTGAGGTAGGAACCTGTCCTGATCCTTTATTCCTGACACCTCTGTGTGAATCAAATCCATTTCACGTGATTCAGTTGCTTCTCCAGTTCATCTCTCCGCTCTTTGGATCTACAGGCAGGAATCTGCCTCAGACATAAAACTTCTGGAGATTGTAGTCTGTATATGGTCATAAGATAGCCAGAATACAGGGATGAGGAATTACTTTACCCTCCAGGGGTGTAGCTAAGTGATTTCTGTTTCCCATTTTTCCTTTTCAAAGAGATATATTTTGGGTTTGGTTACTTAATCATGTTTTTGAAGATAGAATAGCTTTCACATCTTTGTTTCCCTTTCATTATCTTCTGAAACGTGTGTCCTTTGGAGCAAATACCCATTTTGTGAAGAAGCTGGAGGAGGCGGGTTGGCCAGCAGCCCACCAGTGTCCACAGATACCTGTATTTCCAGAGGCTCAAGCCAGCCAACCACATTCTACTCACACAATTAATTTTCAGTCATTTTCTTTTAATTCTTCTTGCATTATGACAGTCAGTCCATTAATTTTTTTTTTATTTCATGTTCTATAAACACTCATTATCGAAATGGAGTGGAAGTTACCAACCATTTATGCTACAGTCATCCTTTTGTAGGTTTTTTTTTTTTCACCTGACTACTTCATTCACTGTTTTGAAAACTCTTAGCTTTTGTCCTGCCTTATTATAATGTATTATTTTAGACACTTTTTCCTGCATTTTTGTTACGAGGAACCATCTATCACTATTTATTATTTAATGACAGGTTGGTGAAGGGACAGAAGACTAAAAGAAGTGTAGGAAACCAAGTAGGTGACCAAATACAACCTGCTGGATCCAAGAGCCTGGGAGAGGGAGAGGTGAGGCTGCTCAACTCCATCTCCCTGGATCTAGCCAGCACTGAGGTCAGAGATGTGATCTCAGCAAGCAGATGCACACAGAGCTCAGCTATACACCATGGACATACCTGATGATTTAAACGTTGATCCACCTGAGGACTATAACACAGTTTTCTCAAAAAAAAAAAAGGCAGCAAACCTAGAAAATCCTAGTATTTCAAATATAGTTTATGCTTGTAAACAATAATCCAGAACTAATGGAAACTACAGAAACTAGTAGAATGGCATTTTGCTTTCACAGCCTTTGTAGTCCAAGTGATGCTGACAGGTTCATATTGACTTATCTTACTGTTTTTTGACCACAGCTCTTCAGACTGCCTCTCATGTTACAAACTATCATGATTTGCCTGTAAAGTGTAACTACCAGCTTGAGCATTTTTTAAAGAGTTTTTCATGGTTACTTCCTGATGTCACTTGATACCAGTCAGGTCTCCATGATACCTTATATGCATCATTTCGTGTGGAATCAGTGGATTCCTTATATGTAGCTTCACAGCAGTTTAAACTTGCAAAGTCTTGTATGCTGACCTTATAGAAGTTAAATCAATTTAAGTTATATTTGGGATCTACCACTCATCAACAGAAGTTCTAACATACATTTTAACAAGAGTGGGAACCTGAGTAGGCACTGCCAAAGAGATTCATGTGTGCTACATGTCCCTGCAATGAAAGAATTTTTCATTCCTTTCTACTACTGAATTTGCCAGAAAGACGGATGCTTTCTAAGGTGGTCAGAAATCTAAGAAGAATTTAGCTTCAGGGTCTTGCTGGTAGGTGCCATAAAGCTATTTGGCAAAGTGGAGTAAAATAGTTGCTTAAAATAAGTGGTTCAGACTGGAGGGAGAAGTCTAATTTTTTTGGAAATCTTATGTCCTCCTCTGATATGATAAACTAAATGTCTCTTTATGCCAGCAGCATAAAGTGTTGTTTATCCATTAATTATATATTTTTTCATGTTACTTTTTGAGTTTGTAGCATTTAAATGTTCAGGAAGTTAAGGTGATGGGAAAGGAGGATTATACTACTTCTATCATATGTCACCAGTGTCCTCTCTTACCCCTTTAATTTCAATTCATATTCAAATACTTGGGGAGGTATGGTATGTAATTGTGATGCTTATGGTGTATGATTGGCATCAGAGGAGAGGATCCTGGGGGACCATGCAGGGAAGATTCATCTTTACCACATCTTTGAGGGTGTCTGCACAGGAGAATTGTGTCCCATACATATACCAACCTTTGGAGTACAGCCACTCGGAGGGAGTCAGGTAAGCTTGTTCATAAGCACTTTTCATAATTATTTTTCTCCTCTCATCTTCAGAATAGGAAATTAGTGTGGGAATACAAAGGAATTAAGGTGGTAGAAGATATCTACTAGATTCTAACTTGAACCACTTTACAAATGGGAAAACTGAGGCATAGAAAGATGACAGCTCAAATTGCATCTACTGTATAAGAGTGGAGGTGGATTATCCTGAACATTCAATACTCTCTCAGTTTTCATTTCCACATTTTTGTTCCATCCACAGATTAATTTGGGAAATTACTAATAGCAGAGGCAGTCAAATCCATTATAATCTTATAAATAGTGGAAGCTCAAAACACACGTTTGTAGCAATGCACTTGTTTTTCCATTGCTTTCAGACTTAGAACTACAGACGGCATTATAGATATTAGTTGTAGGTCCTTTGTGTAACTTTTAAAGATATGTTGCCAGAATAAGTTGCTGTATATTGTATTCCTGAACAGTGCTAAATATTGTGGTCAAGTATTCTTTTTTCTTGTGGTATTTTTGTATATGCTATTAAGTCTTTAAATGCTCACACAGTGACTCACCTGCATCCTTTCAAAGGGTTTATCACTAATCTCTGAAAATCATTACACCAAAGTTCTAGTAAAAGAAAAGTGTAACCCCATGTCTTTACGTAGGGCTGGAATCCAAAAGTTTTTCTTTCTATCATTAAAAATGTTTTTGAATTTTTTCCCCAGGATAAGATCAGGGTGACCTGAATGAATGGTCCCCAGGAGATCTAAGGAAATTTAATATTTATGAAAACATCGGTAAAGACAGCTGTATATGATACTTCTAAGTAAGCATGAATGATTCAAAAGAAAAAAAATTATGATGAAAAGCCCATCATGGTGCTGCAACAGTTAAAAAAGGGATAAAACCCGTGAGGGTACTGAGGCCCTGGCACAGGTTGCCCGGAGAAACTGTGGATGCCCCATTCCTGGAAGTGTTCAAGGCCAAATTGGATGGGGCTTGGAGCTACCTGGTCTAGTGCAAGGTGTCCCTGCTCATGGCAGGGTTTTTGAAAAAAGATGATCATTGTGGTCCCTTCCAACCCAAACCATACTATAATTTTATTATTCTATGAAATTGTTATAATGATAATAATCAGTCACTCATCTCCATTTGAAATCATACAGACAGTTCTGATTGATTGGTTTGTGTAAAAGAAAAAAGGAGTAGACAAAAAGCTCCAGTTTGAGAGAAATGAAAGTGTTTAGAAGTGGAAAAATGAGAAACTGAAAAGGCTGTGGTTTTTCAGAGAGGTCAAATAAGAAGGGGCTTAGCATATATGTGCAAAATGCTGTAAGGCACTGGAAAAGGGAAAATAGGGGGCTACAATCAACCGCTCAACTAGAATGGGACAATCAATTAAGTTAAAAATAATGGCATACAGCATAATAAAGTCGTTGATGCAGATGCCATAGACTTAAAGAGGTGGGAAGAAGGGAATAGCCATTCAAATGACAAACAACACATCAGCAGTTTTCAGACAGAGGAAGATTATTTTTTAAGAGCTCCTAATCTGTTTCTGCCAAAGTATATGTGAACTCTCAACAAGGATTGAAAGAATTTCTCACCAAATCAGTGTACTAATTGCTATCTGGATTTTCTCCCTGCTTGCTTCTGGCACAGGTTACTTAAGAGACTCGATTTCCAGATGATGTTTGCATTATCTTACTTTTGTTCCTAAGAAAACACCCTTATTCAGACACAGCTGGTGGAAAAAGTGGACATCACGTATCTTTATAAATACTGGGAAACTAAACTGGCAGCACAAAATCTGATGCAAATTCTGGTAGAAATATTCAAAAGATAATCTACTCTTTCCATTTTCTTCCCCCTTAATGAAAGGTACCTACAGCACCAGCAAAACAGAGATTGACTTGCTCCTGCTTTGGTCAACTAACTGGTTCATATTTTCAAAATATCCTGTAAGCAGTTCATTTAGACCAAGAGGGAGAACTTCTGCTGTAGTACAGCTCATTCCTATCCCATATGTCATATTGTAAAATTTGTTTTATGCAGTTTCAAAAATAACTACTTCAACTGTGTCAAAAAACATATGGGAAGCATAACCCCCACACATCGCAGCCTATTGCCATCACGCATTTATGTCAAAGGGAATTAATATCCTAGTCACTGCTTCATCTTCACAGTGGGCTGGAAGAAAATGCATCAGAAGTACTGTCCTGCAGCTGTCTCTCCACATCCTCTACTTGTGAGATCTGGTTGTCCTTCTCAGCTGGAACATCAAAATGCAAAAAAAAAAAATTTGTCTTTTTGCAGTGCTCAGTATTCCTTCTTATGTCTTTACTCTGTGAGTAAGCAGCAGTTTTTCCTCTTATCCCTGTATGGTATGATCTCTTCAAAGAATGTTTTGTTTTGTTTTTTAACAGAAATGATAACTTATTTTCATTACTTTGTCCTCCAGTTTGGCCTTGCAATGACAAACCTTGTTCCTTGTGTGACCAGTCACCTTCCACAGCAAAGACATACCTTAGACGAGGATTTGCCACCATTCCACCTGTCTTGTCTCATTTACAAGTGAAATTCTGGATCCCTATCTGATTGTTTCTCCTAAAACTATGGCTAGTACTCTGTTTTATATTCCTTGTCTTGTTCTGCTCTGTCTTTCCTCTTGGCCTTCATCCAGTAATACAGCTGGAGTTTTAGCAGGTTGAAAGGTATCTCATCCCACATTACAGTTTTCAGTACTCCTCTAGGCCACTGAATTTAAAAAACTGCTTAATCTCCTATACTGTGCTGGAATAAATATTCAGTTGAATAGCTATATTATATACGTAGCTGGACACCCAACTTAGCAAATTATATAAGTGTGTTTATCGCCTTTGCTATTCAGCAAGCCACTGAAGAATTCATTTAGCATTCAACTTGTTCAGGTTCACTAGGGTCAAGCAGTTTGTTTAAGAGACATGCCAGAGGTGGATTGCTAAAAGAGATCCCTTGTTTTACATTTTAGTACATGAGAAAAGAAAAAAAAAAAGGTAAAATATAGGGACAGAAATGAGGAGGTTTAGAGGTATGGATTGAAATACTTCACCTCTCACCAGATATGTTTAAGTGTTGTGACTGAGGTTATTTATTTCGTTGCTCTTTTTTTTTTTTTGGAAGGAAATGTATTCGATGGAAACTGGAAATAGAATTGAGTAATGATATTTACATAGAATTTCTCTGCATTTAATTTTCTAGCAACTGAGCCTAGTAGTGAGCCACAGACAGTGAACTCCATAGGAGATTCTTTTGTGATTCATGTGGGTTTTTTCCCATATGAGTTTTTCACTCCACAGGTGAACATATACTCTGATCCATCCACAGGCATTGTAACTTGCTCTTGTATTAAATATAAGGAAAAATTCTGTGTATGATTTGGGGAAAACTCTTGGTAAATTTTAAATTCTAATTACAGCTTTTGCAGGAAATAACACACAGCGTAATTTGTGTGAGGGGAAACCGACACTTCAGAAATGTAATATTAGACAAAAAATGTGGAGGGTTTTTTCTAGATTCATATTACTAATAGAATATAGATGCCACCATTATTTTGCTAATTTGACAATTATTTCTGTGTAGGTGGGATATTAATACACCTACTTTCATGTTCCAACAGAAAAGCAGGTGTTTTCTCTTTTTAACCAAGTAAAACAGGTAAATGCTGAGAATGGCATTTAGGAAGGCAGTGCTTGTCACTCCAATCATTCCTTGATTCCCCATCAACAGATTGATGAAGTGTTAACATCTCAAGCATTTGGCTTATTAAATATATAGAAGACGCTAAAAAGGCCTTCCCTAATAAGATTATGTGAAAACTTATACTTAGCAGTCCTCTGTGAAAACTGCAACTTTGATTTAATAATCTAATCAGTTTTCATGCATTTGCATCTTCAACTGGATTTCTGATGATATTTCATTAAATTGTTTTTTGATTAAAACCCCATAATATTTCAATTTTTCCCAAAGAAAATGAATGGCTTTTCTTGAAGAAACCAGGGTGACTTTCAAACATTATGTAATGTAATGATTTTACCACTGACGACAATGAAATTAGAAAAAAACTTTACATTAAAACTGTTATGTTAGCTATGAATACTTCACACAATATAGTCCTTACAGTTCTGGAAAATAATTACTCTTTTGATAAATAACATTTTAGTGGTTGAGTGAATATTCCTTTAAGATAACTGACTCATAAATACAAATGTGATTCACAGTACAAATTGCGTTTTCTGTTTATCCAATATGCACAGGAGGGAAAGGTCGGGGCTAAAGGCAGAAAGTTTAGAAATCCAGGATAAAATGTTACAGTACATACTAACTTTTAAATTTTTGCAGCTGTTGCTGTACTATCCAGATGTACCAAAATTCTTGTTTTTAGTCTGTATAATGTCATATTGAATGCTAAACATTTCACGTACACGATTGAAGGCACTCTTGATTTCTTCACCTGCATTCTGACTTGGACATGGATCAAATTTCAGTCCTATTTTTTAACAGTCAAGTCATTCTGCAGATATTGGGGGAAAACACAGTACTGAGAAAAACCTTAGATTCTGCTGGATCATTTTTCCATTGTTCTGTGATGTGATTGTTTCTAACTTACATTGATGTTGTGCTGCTTTTTTAAATGTAATTGATAAATATTGAATGCAGCTGAAATGCTTAGCTAATTTATTATTTCAGGCAAACAAACAAACAACTCCCCCCAAAAAACTCAAACCCACAAAACAAGATCAAAATGTGTTATCAATCTGTTTATTTTAGTCCTGCCCTGTCACTGAAATATTGCAAACTCTATTCAAATTCTTGTCAGGTTTGGAGATTGATTTAGTAGTAGACACTCTTGTCTTGTTCTAAGTCTGGTTAGTGGGTTTGTAAATTGGTATCTTGATGCCAGTTTTATTTTCCTAAGATTTATTTTCTAAAACATGAACTAGCATTTCTCAAAATAGTGAATTTTCAGAAATAGCTCTAGAGTTTCATAATAACAATACATTAACTGAAATGTATCCCTGTAGTTCATGGGAACTATGGATACATAGGGAAGGTAAAACATTAGCACTCTTGCATGAAAAGTTTGCTGAAATGCAAACTGAAAATCTATTTATTTACTTATTTATATATTATACAGGAAAGTAGGTGTTCTTTAGTTAAAGATGAATTAATTATGACAGTTACTCTGATTTAGGCAGTACAACATTAGAAAATTACATATGTACTTCTATATATTTGACAAAAATATTATAAGCCCTATATATATAATATATGTAAAATATTATAAGCCACGTGACTAATTGGGTCAATAATTTGTTGTCCTCCTAATTTCACAAAAGAAATGCTGTACTTCAGTTTTTCTTGCCTGGTAAATATGGGAGTAAATGCTTTGTACATTAAATTATTGCCAAAGATTCAAGAGTGCAAACAACCTTCAGAGAAGCAACTCAGATGCTTCCTCAGTGGTGTTCCAACTTGGGAAAGTATGCAGGGAAAATTCTTTCCTCTCTCTCTCACCATTCTTTTCTTGCCAGGATAAGGCTGTTCTTTTTCTTCCTTTGCTTCCTCCCTCTCCCTCCCCACAGTCAGTAAGAGCCAGGTCTTTCTTTTGTTCTTCACCTTCAGGTTTACAGAACATAAACATAAATTTTAGCAGGGAAAAAGCCATTCTAAGTGAATAAATTTGCTGCTTTGATACCTCATTTCTGCTATGAAAGACTAGCCCAAATGGGAATTGCCCAAAAACAGGAATAGAACAGCCTCTTCCAGAGCTCCCATTTAAACTATCTCCCAGTGCCAACATCCTACAACCTGGCTGTGCCAAAGCACCTTGTCTTCCTCCTCTGATGGGAACACCAGAAGCTTACCTGCCCTTGGTATACAAAACACTGGATTAGTCATTCGAGTTAAAGGTTAACTCCAAGAGCCCTTCAGTTTTGCAATCCTATTATCTGAGGAAAATCAGTTATAGTATTGCACAGAAGCCTCGGTTCACAGGAAATGAATGAATCCATTCAGCTGACGGGCCTTGTCTTCCCAGAGTCAGCCTGAAACTGGTGGGGAGAGAATTTCTAGAAGGCAAATGGCCTAGTCAAGTTCCAGTCACTCCCCAAAGGGTCCTAACTCCTTCTGCTAGCTGTGGAGAGCAGATAGGCCAGCAAAGTCCTAAAAGTTTGCAAAATTAGGGAGCTGGAAAACAACCCATGAGATGTGTTAGGCTTGCATCAAAACTCAGGGCAGGGGTAGGAGAGGGCAAGTTTTTGTCACCCAGGCTATGAGAAGAGAACTGTTCTACACTGGATTCTATGATTGGAGAATAAAATCTTTGCCTCTAGATGCAGGATATCTAGGTCTCTTCTTGATTCTTTTTCTCTCTTGCAAGGAAGCAGTAGAGTTATTACAGCTGCCTATGACCTAGAGAGGCAAATTTGGCTGAGAAAAAAGTGGAATGGCCTAAGACTGTGAGAACAATAACAGGCAGGGTGAGGAGGGAGGAAAACAGATTTTCAGAAGGTGTGTAACTGTAGCTTTAGGTAAGACAAATCAACTGCCCCAATGGCATTTACGATACATGTTTGCCTAACAAAACCTGCAAGGGTAGATTTCCCCGTCATCTCTCATCTGGGTTTTGACTGGCTCTGGTGTTCTGCCCTTGCAGAGTGCATTTGAGCAGACATTTCTATCTGCCCTACCCTCACACCACAAAGTTCTCCAGCCTCTCACATGAAAGTCCCATTGTCAGCATTTGTTCTGCCTTTTCATATCCAGACAATCCTAGCCAATCCAGACAATCCAGACAAAATCTAGCCAGGGCAGGTGTAATGTCAGGCTTATTCCATGCCAAAAGTGACAGATATGTGTTCCTGGATCAGTCTTTACATTCTTATCCAAATTGTCAATTCATACGTAATATGTTTTCGTGAATTTTTTTCTTAATCTCTACCACGAGCTGCAACATGTAAATGTTTGTGTCTACAGTGAGTACCTACTTTTCAACGACATTTCTGGAAAAACAGGGTAAGATTTCTTAAAAGACTATCACCTGGTAATACAAAAAGAGCAATTAATTCAATAGTACTACTTATATCATAATTATAATATTTTATGAATACTGTGAACTTTAAAATATCTACCTTTGGTGTAGCAATATTCCATCTCCTGAAGAGATTATTCCACAGCATTTTCAGCTCTCATTTATATCTTCTTACTTTTCAAAATATATCTTGTATTTTCTATTGGAAACACTCATGGAGAAACAGGTACTTTATCATGTGTCTTCCTCCTCACAGGTGTAGGAACAGAGGGGACTTAACAGTGATGGTGGAAGAGAAAATTTGTGCTCCAGATATGGACTAGCTGTTGGTGGTCCTAAAACTGGGGAAAAATCTTACGTGCATATGGTCCTTCTTTAGATTCAGTCAGTTCAGGAAAGCTGAAGAGGTAAAACAAAAGCAGACATGAGCTTTTGTCAGAACTTTCTGAAATTCAGTATTTGTTATGAAAAGACTGTGTAAATATTATAGCTCCACAGTTCCAGGTTTTGGTTTGGGCTCTGATTGCACTTGAATTTTTTCTGAGTGATCAAAAGAGAAATTAATAGATACCTAGTAAGAAAGTTCACTTTATGGTGTTTACAGTCTGGTCTAATCTCAGTGCGTTCAGATAGCTACGATAAGCATCCCTTTGAACTGAACCTCACCTACTCCTAAAGGATTACAGAACACTGAAGTCCATGAAAGCACTAAATACAACTGCTGTCTCAGATTAATTAGTGTTCTGCATTTCTTAAGGGTTCACAAACCATTTCACGAAACTTAGAGATCTACACGTTGTGCATCCACATGGATATTCCCTACATATTATGGGAGAGCAGCAGTTTGGTGTATTTTATTGAGAGTCGCTGATTTAAAAGAAGGTGACTGTCTGCCTTAGCTATGGAGAGGTTGGACAGGAAAGAGGGATTTTTATGCTTTCCAAAGCAGGCATCTATTAATAGAAATCAGAGCCTGGAATGTATCCCCTACTGTAGCTATAAGCAATTCAAAAACATAATTAACAAACATCCAACGGATGTCATTTGTGTTCTAAATTGTTAATGCCAGAAAGCTATAATTAGAGCTATGAACTACTTTGATAACTTACCCTTTGAGGAATACAGCATTTTCCTTGGAGTATGCCATGTGCTGCTTACTAAGTTTTGGTGGAAATTAGATCAAAACAGTATCATCTACGTTGTTAAAAGTTAGAAATCTGCATTAGACAAAATCACCACTCACTGTGAAGCGGACTGAAATATGTTGGGGGGTTGGTGGTTTTTTTGTATTTAAAATTTAAATTTAAGCATCACGAGTAACTGATAGCAAAACTGATTAATTTCAGTAGAGTAACCTCAAACTAAGTGCTGTATGAGTAATGTTAAAATCCCCAGAGAGAAAGACATCAGCTTCTGTTTAACTTATGACATTTAAATTCAGGTGATGTTAAATTCTATGCCAGAAGATCAGTTGCTTTGAGCAACACACTTAAACTTACAATTTTTATACATATTTAAATTCTGTTAGAACTGATTAGATGTTTCATTAATCAGGAATAGAACTGGTTGGTGCTAAAATGCTGGCATATGCTGAAAGACTTTGTTGCACAGGAGTCGACTCTCTGCAGAAACTGATTTTAATAATAACAAAACTAGAGATAGTGCCATCTTTTCCACATGGTCATCAACTGATAAGTACTTTCACATTTCTTTTCACCTTTGAGTGCTTTCTGCTGAAAATGTTAAAAATGGAACAAGGTATCACACATCCAAACAAACCACTTACAAGTACCTCTCAGGTAGATTTGTGGAAGTTTTATATGCATTCTGCTGTGTTTTTAATCTTGGGTTAGATTTGCTGCATTGCTGTGATCCAGATATGAACAATTTCCTTGACATGTCTTGATAAAATCTTACATACTCCAGCAGAGCTTAGAGTTACAGTGCAGTATAAGTATTTCCAAGCACTGTTATATTTCATTATGCAGGAATATCTTTTCTGTTAGTCCAATTTCTATAAAGTGGATTACTGAATTTTGAGAGGGTTTAAAAAAATATTTTTCATATATATGTCAATACGTTTACAGTATTATTAAATTGCATCTAAATTATCAGGCACTATGAGGTTGTGACTGTGTGGATTTTTGCATACCTTTGTGAAAACACTCAACATGCTGCACAGTGATTTTGATGTGATGCAAAACATTTAAATGGCTTCTAACAGCATTCACAAAGTGTTGTGTGACTATAAGGTAATGGAAATGTAGACATCAGGATGTGTGCATGCTTGTGTCAACTGGACATTACACTGTGAGCCAGTAATTAAACATTTACAGAGGGAGACAAAAGAATGGACCTAAGGCTGAGATCTTTCAAAGCAATTTTGAAGGTACTAGACTATTCAGGAGATGCCCTATAGTAGGGGAGTTGGAAACAATATTCATGTTTTGACAGTGATATTGGCAATAAAATAGTCTTGGAGTCTTGCACCCTTGGTCAGGTGGTTTCCTTGCAGCAATTTGCCAGTATCATTTCTGTCTCCGTGCAACTGTCTTGTCTTTTCAAAAGTAGAAACAAGTATTCTGAAAATTTGCCTAAGCAGCAGTGAATGGGGTTTTTATTCCCGTTGTAGTGACCCCTTCCCAGGAGGATCAATCAAGTGTTAATCTGAACATGGTGGATCTGAAGAACCACACCACACAAGGTGTTGTTGAGAATTTTTAAACTTAAAGCTTCCTTGGATTATGCTGACCTGCATTAAATAGAATGATTCTGATCATTTAGAGTTTGTCCTAAACTTCATATTATTTTTCTTCCCCATTTGCAAGTAAGATCTTTCTTATTTGAGGATATGCAGGTCTCCATGCTGGTAAGTTGCTTTCAGCCTAATGTTTAGGACGTATAATATTTTCAGAATGTGAGTTTCGCATAGCACAGAATTCTTGATCATCTCCTTGACTGGCTGGCTGCAAGCAGGACAACATGTACCTGAGAGAGCTTCCAAGTGTACTTGGATATAAAGCACCAAAAAAAGCAACAATATACATTGCTATATATTTAATTTTGTACAATGATAAGTGAGGCCCTGTTCATGTTTACTCTTGAGTAATTACTGGAACAAACACAATAAATAGACGAAGAGAGGCTGATATGCAAGTTATGACAGCAATTTCACGTTTTGTTCCCATCTTGATCCAGCATAAAACCTCAGAATTACTCAGATGACTGTCCCATTTATTTTTCTACCTTTTCACTTTTAGAAACCACTGTGTGTCTCCCCAAGACTAAAACATCACGGAAAACCCAACATCTAAGAGTCCCAGGGCCCTTGAAGTTGATTATTTTGTTAGGCTGAAAATGTACAATTCCTTAAGCCAACCTTCCTGGTGTTAAGAACCATCTGTCTTAACATTCACAGAGGCTGGACACTAGAGAGACCAAAAGAAGAGAGCTCTGTGGGGTTCAAGGCAGATGACATGAGCTTCCGGTAGATTTAGTTTGGATGTTGACTGGACTGGAGGGGACCCCTGGTGGCCTAGCGGTTAGCATGCGGGACTCTCACTGCTGCGACCCAGGTTCGAATCCCAGTCCCCTGGGCAGATGGAGCCCATTATCCCTGTGAGGCCATCCATCTATGAGAAGGTCACTCTAAACAAACCTACGTCCTGAGGACCTCACTGCCATTGTCCAAGCTTGCTTGGCCCCGGCAGATGAACCTTAGGATTAAAGGGTGGGCTCAGTTCAGCGCAGGCTGTGTCTCACCTAAAAAATCCATTGCGCAGGCTGGAAAGGTAAAACACCTTTCCCAAAATCTTCATTCGCAAAGACTGGCCATTATTATTATTATTATTAACTGGACTGGAGTAGTTGAGTTGCATGGTAACCTTGTTCCTGAGGTTAGGATTAGGACTGCCCAGGAGTTTTCAGTCCCGCCGCACATGAAGTAGGTTGCTGTGGGTGCTACAGCTGAACTATTCACAACATGAGCCTCAGGCAGCCTTTCCTTATCCTTGGCACTCCTACGACATGCCTGATAACTATTACTTAATCATGAAAGAGAGGCGAGAGACAGCAGAGGACTCCTGCAGAAAGCACTTGGAATTTAAGGAATACATAAGAGGAAGCTAGTGCAAGTGAATTACAAGTACAGGGGTTTAGCAAGTCCAGTCTAAGCTTCTTGAATGATTACTACCACCAGGAAAGGATTGGAGGCTGATTATCTTGGGAAAGACACGTGCCTATCAGCTGGCTGAATCAGATTAGTCATAAGCTCCTCTCCTAAGCCTTTCTTTCAAGCTCCTGCTCACTTTATCTTCTGAAAGGCCATTTCTTTGAGAACCAGCTTTACCAAGTGGCATGTAGGAATGAACCTCAGCTCCAAGGGAAACATCAAAATGCCAGTGCCTGAGTTTGTGCTGTGGGCTTGGGTAATCCTTATTCTGAACTACAACCTGGAACATAAGGATGTGGATTTAGAGAATAGTGTCTGAGTATCTGTAGCCAGAATTTTAAATAAAAAAAGAATAAA
This sequence comes from Neopelma chrysocephalum, assembly GCF_003984885.1. Classification (NCBI taxonomy): domain Eukaryota; kingdom Metazoa; phylum Chordata; class Aves; order Passeriformes; family Pipridae; genus Neopelma; species Neopelma chrysocephalum. The sequence continues at coordinate 758,211 of NW_020925329.1, read as the reverse complement.
GTGAAATTTTAAACTGGTACTCAAGCAGATTAACTACAAACCTACTAAATGTAATAACATTTAGTTATTCTAGTTTCTGAAAAGAAAAAGAAAGTGCCACATACATAATTATCCTTTTTACAGGATGTACTTATGTACAAAAACATGAGCAAAAAAACTACCCAGTGTCCAGTGCCCTCCCACTTAATACTTCTTTTTGGAATGGGGCCATATTTACACAATGCATACACCTAACTCTATTGATTTGGGCCTGTTTCCCAATTCTTTAACTAAGTCGTGGGAAACATAAACAAGGTTCTATTTAACTTTATACAAATCTGCAGGTGTTTCATGTTACACACATCCTCCAATTATCTCTCCTCTCGGTAATGTTCCAGACCAAAAAAAAAAAATTAAAAAAAACATTACTCTGATGAGTACAAGGCAATGTGTAAATTGATCTGGAAACTGAATTGCTTGTGAAGTCTCATGAAAACTGAAAAGCAGAAAAGGGAAAGCTACAGGGTAATAAGAACTGCGTGGTGCACTTCTCAGATGAGTGCTTTCCCTTTTTCATGGCATCTAAACCTCTACGTATGTTGGAATAGATGTTCTATTTTAAAACACTAAGTAAATATTAAACTGCACTCTCTTATCGTTTGCATTCTTTGACACTTGGCTGTAACTGGTTGCAAGTTTCTCAGATGGAAGTCACTTTGTAGGAAGATGGCAGACAGCTCCAAGTAACACAAACAATGAAAACAAGTAAAGACAGACGTTTCCTAAATGCTACAGTACTTCTCTCTGAATGCAGTCCTAGTGATCAAGTGATGGTAACATTCTTCCAGCTACCAGAAGGACAACATTACTGCTCACTCTGGATCAGCTGGGCTGAAGGAATCAGCCTTTCTTTTGCTCTTGCCCTTTAAGAAGTGGGGAAACCTGTGTCAAGCACATGCTTTGTGCTGGTCTGAGAGGTCACACTGCAGAACTCACTGCTGAGGCTCTTCCTCACTCATTTCATCTGCCAGACACTTCTGAAGGGACCTGCTTGCTCTGTTAAATTTTCTGTTCTTTGAGTCCATGGGCACATTTTGGTTATGTAACCCTGAGTTTTTGCTTTGTTGCCTGAATGAGGTCATGAGTAAAAGTCATGATCAAATAATGTTTGCTTTTTTTCATTATTGTAAGAAAATAATTATTTCAGTTAGTGATTTACAAAAAAAAAAAAAGAAGAGAGAAAATATATGAACTATGGAGGTTAACTTAATTACGCTGATTTGTGAATGCCTCTAGGAATGTCATCCATGCATCTAGGGCTCCCTTGAATACATGATGCATTTAAGCCATAAGATTTTGATACTTTATAATTATAATTACCTGATTTTGTAGTAGAATGGTAATTCTAAAAACCAGAAAAAAAGCAATATTTGAAACAACAAATTTGAGAATAAGTAGGCTTTGTTCCTAGAATTACTGATGTCTTTGGGGGTCACCTTGAATTATCATTCATATCAGAGATTTCAAAAGCATCCCCTGATCCTGCAAAGTCAATTAAAGATACCTAGGAACCATTTTTCCTGTGATAATCGAGGTTCCTGTGCACTTCGATAGAGTATGATAATTCAACATAAGAAACACAACATCCTAGGATAGAAACATAGGAACTCAGAAACACAGGAACATAGTACAGAACTCAACACAGGAAAACTAAATAGCATGCATCTCAGATGGAGCACTACCATTAAACAGGGCTTTGATTTAAAAATTATTATATATCCCTTTCTAACTCTTGACAATATAGACAGAATGGTCCTAATATTGACAACAAAACTGTTTAGTCAGCGTGCTCTGAACATCATCTGTACATTGATGTAGTTAATGACAAATGCCTTTAAGAAAGAATGTTTCGCCCCAATGTTTTTTTGAGCTGTTCACTAAAAGACTGGTTTATTTGAATTGTTGGCAGTACAGTATATGTTATAAATTAGACTTACTCTGCCAAAACTAACTTCATCAAAACTGACTTTTAACCAAAGCTCTAACCACATACTACTTTGATATTAACTGTTATAGATTTAGTATCTGCAACTTGAAAACATGGCCTCTTCCATAAGACATTGATCAGGTGTACTAAATTTTGCTAAAAGATTCAATCTACAAAACAATGCTGATGAAGATTAAAGTATCCTCTGTTGCAGGAAATTGTCCCAAATCAGTATTCCCTTCTGTCATTGAATGTCAGTAAAATTTTCCAGGGAACAAAAAAATTTGGCTTGCTTTTCCTGTTCTCAACAAATATTTATAATCTAGTTTCACACCTGATTACTTTGGGATCATCTGCAAGAAGTGTGTGGCTCAAGTAATTAGAAATCCTCCTAAACTGTTCTCATTTGGAAATAGAGAGAAGTGTAACTCATGGAGCTGTTAAAGTGTCAAAGGGTGGGATTCATCATACCTAACTTTAGCCATCTAAGTTTAAACATCAAGTTTAAATTACTTGTCTAATTTCTCATGCTGCTCTAATGGAGAGAGATAAGCACCTCCAGGGGATGGTTCAGCCGCTTGAAGATAGAAATTTAAGATAGATGGCAATCATCTGTCTTTCCATTAGAGAAGGCACCCAGATTTTGAATTTATGGAAGATATCTAACTTTCAAACAGGTAAAATTAGTTGAGAGAAATCCTCCACAACAGGAAAACCACCGAAGAATTTGTCAGGGATTACAGGGAAATTACTCTCACCTGACTATGGAGACTACTAAACTTAAGCAATAAATTAAAAAACAAATACTGAGAATATCCTTGAGGAAAGAAGAAATATGATGATTTTTTTTCCTCTTTTCTTTAAAAAATACATTGATTTAACAGTGGAGTGCTGGAAGGAACTGTATTCATGGTAATTTTGTGATTGCTTTACTGTATTGCTTGTATTTATTCTTGGTTTGAGCTTTTTGCATATACAGTCGGTGGCTAGAGACAAAATGCAGTCAACTGCTATCAACCATCTGCCTTGGACTTCTGACCCATGGAGGAGGAACCATGATAGAAAGGGATTCATACAAGGATAAAATGTCCTGCATTGCCCAGAAAAGGAAACAAATCAGGTGTTGAAATGTGACAAGACTGACACTGAGGCTGAGCACTGGAAGTAGAAGAAAAAAAAAGGTTGAAAATTTATGAAGCTGTTAGCTCTGGCACGGAAGGGATGGGGATAACAATAAAAGCATTGTATAATTGGAAAATACATTAGCTTGTCTTTCTTTTCCTATGTCTTCTCAGTTCCTAACTTCGGAGTCATTCCAAAGAGACTCTTGGATGTAGACAGGCTCCCCACAGCTTCTTCTGCTTGTTTCCTGCCTCTGAGTTTTTCTGAGATCCTGGCTTGTAATCTGCTCTCCTCCTACACTTCCTTATGGCACTGTCTTAGTGGTCTCCAAAAATACTTGTGCTCTATAAAGAAACCTCCTATTTGCTTGGAACTGGTACCAGTATCCTGGGTCTTGCTAGATTGTACCTTCAACTCATTAATTTCCTTCCAGAAGAATTCTTTTCCATTGTAATGATCTGGGTTCAGTGAGTCGTTCTGGCAGCCAGTTTAACCCAAACCATGCAGAATTGCAGAGTTCAGGCAGAACTGCATCTCTGGGTAATCTATGGTTAATTTTTTTTCCCCCATGAATTGTTACATGTGGATGCTCATGGAATTAAAACATTCAATGACATTATAAGAAAATTACTTCTCAGGTACACTAAGGAGGCGTGTTTTGGAGCCAATCTAGTATACAGAAGTATCAGATTCTTCCCCTGCTTACCCAGTTTTAGCACTACTTGGGGTTGCACAGCATATTCAAAGTCACAGTTGGATTTGTGCATGACTTACACCAGACTGCATTTTGTTTTGCCAGTGTTCCATAATGTGGAAAGGCATTGGCCAAAGATGCACAGAAGTTTGATCTGGAGTTATAGAGAAGTCTTGAGCTTCTTAATTTTCCCTCCAGTTTCAGCCACTTTCCTCCTTCTTCACCATTATGCATGCGGACAGGCACGCTAATACCTTTATTACATGACTGTTCAGAAATGCTTCAATTCCACAGGAAAGATGCATGTCATTCACACACCTTATGCAAACAAGATATAAATTGCTACACAAGCGAGGACATGCAACGTCTTGCTTGAAAAGACTATTGAGGTGCAGTCATCATGGCCCTTCCCTGAGCCAGATAGCGAAACCCTCCCTCTGGCTTGCTTTTCCTCTTGTTTTGGGGCTGACAAAAACACTGCTTCTTCATCACTAAGGGGAAAGGGCCGTGCAATGAGAAACAGCCCCCCTCTCCATGTTCAAGGTGGGGTTGACCCCTATTGAACGTACCCTTATGCAGCAGATTCGGTGCCAACTCGGCAGTTTTTGAAATGCCAACCCAAATGACAGGAATCGCATGAATAAACATGTGGGTGAGCTTAGGCTCCTGTAAATGTTTGTCATCACCTTTGCCACAGTCTGATGAGGCAGCGGAAATGCAGACTGAGATGATCTATGGTTGATACTTACAGAAATGTGTGTTCCTCCATCTGGACGCTTCACACAGCTGCGGCACATAAACATTTGCCTCAGATGCAGATCTGTAGTCAAATCACAAGGGTTTTTTTTCCCTTGGCTAGAGTTACTGTCCTCTCAACAACCCTTTGAGAAATCAGCGGTTGAAAGACCTCTGCTGACTGATAAATTTGTGCAAAAGCTACTGAGGCAGAAGCAGATGATATGATTATGTTTTGACAAGAGACCGGACCGTGATAATTTCTGAAGATTTTGCTTTCGGTAATACTTCGATGAGAGGAGCTGAAAGCAAACTATTCCCAGATTTTCGGACACTAAAATACTGTAAGCATTAATTAAAGTTTGATAAATACTATTCTCCAGGAGAGTGCTAAAGCAATAAAAATTGTCTCAGCCAGCACTGGAGTTGTAGACTATTAATATTTTTTCAAGCAAGGAATAGGCAAATTGAGAAAGGAGCCATCTTCATAAGTAATTCACTGTTCTTAGTGGTTCATTATTTCTGAGTTCCTAAAGTTCATTATTCTAAGGAAGTTTCTGTATGCAGCAGAAGATGTACTGGTACTCTGTGACTTGAATTAATTAAAATTTGAGTTAAATTTAAGTCTATTTAAATACATTTATTGAAAGAAAAGAAGAAGTATGCTGAAGCAAGAATGGAGAATAGACACAACAGGTAAGGTGCTGAGCGCTGTATTTCTCTATTCCCGAGCCATTCCCCCTCCCCCTGTCTAACTCTGGTACTTTTCCTGTAATGCTTCTCACTGCAGGGCAGCTTAGGAGTGTTTTGGCAGGGAACAGTCTGCTTATTCTCCCTGGAGACTGCACAGAGATCATAAATCCTTTTGGAGTTCTTAACCCTTATATGTAACTGACAGCTTTAATCTTCTGCTTTACTAAATTCAAGCAAGAGGCAGCGCAAGCACGCAGAGAGAAGGACACATGTTCGAATTACTGGCGAGCTGGTCACACACTTTCTAATATTGTTATTTAATGGGTTTTTTCAAGCAGAATCTGCCTTGCACTGCAAGCGATCTGTTTGAGACATACCAGTGTCATAATTAATACTTATGATAGAAACGGGTCACTGAACATTCTTTAGTTCAGGAATTGTTTGGTTTAGCTATGTTAGTGACTTCTACCCACTTTTCCCTAAATTATTATTTGTCTTACACTCCTTCCCTTCCTTCTTTTCCTCTTGGCATAACTGGTACTTCTTTCATGCCTTCTGCTGTTAAGAGTGAGAAGGAACCAGGGGCCAATATCACATCAGGGTGATATGTGAATGCTGATGACATTCTTGCAGAAAGAAGGAAATGATGACGCATTAAGGCAACTAAGTCAACTGTTTAGATGACAGAACATTCTATGCAGATCTTTTTCCAGATGTCTAATTAGAAGAGAGAAATCTAGTCTGACACACCTTACTTCTCCCTTTATCATTAGACCATTACAATTGTGATACTATTCCAATAATGTTTTTCAGTGACACAGCACTGCTCCACGTATATTTCAGCATTTTAGTGCATGAGGGAACAGTGCTCCTGCCTATAAGACAGAGAAAATAAATTAGATGTCCCAAGTGGAATATGATTTTATTGTTGCAGATGGGGAGAAGACTGATGTCTTGTGTCTTCTTGTCACAAAGCTGCAGGAACCATTTGTGAAAGATACTGTAATGCTGACGTACAAAGCTGGGGGTTTTTCCACTGTTTTAGCAAGCTTGCTGTTAGTGTTTGACTGACTGTGTGTTTCTAAAGATGACAGAACATTGTCTCCTTTTTAGTTCACAGGGTTTTTTCACCTCTTTTACATAAGGAATACTTTCACAGCACCGATTGCTTAAGGCAAGTGCTATCTAAATGTGTTTGAATGTATGCAATCATCAGAGGCATGTTTTGCAACTCTTTGTCAGAATCCAATAAATAAATGGCAATTAAAAGTGAGATTATGACAATATAGTAGGTGGATAAACAAGTTTCTAAAAAGAACAGCTTCCACATTTAAATATTTGCCAGACTAATTTTTAAAAGAATCTAGCTGCTGTGAAACTCAGTTGTGTGTTAGATACTATAAAAGCATGTTTTATTCAGAGTTTGAAGATCCAGAAAAAACATGTGAAAATTGCTGCAGCAGTGGTAAGGTTAGATGTCACAGTTTTACCAAGATCCCACATTTCATTTGAACATACAATGCCCTCCGAATGTCAACACAACAAGTACAAACATCACGATGTTTAAACAACTCAAATTCCTTTAGTGGCAAGCTGAGCTGGCAGTCAGTAGTGCCCAGTGGGGGAGCAGAAAGGAGGAGCAGTTATAAAGCTCACCGTCTTAGGCACTACAGAGATCAGCTATCAGATCATAGAATATTGTGAGTTGGAAGGGACCCAAGGTTTATCATCCAGGGAAACAAATAAAACATCTATGATCTATGATTCTATGATCTAATAAAGCAGTGTTTCCCAGAACAGTAAAGACAAAGAGGATCTTAGGGTTCTCCAGCTGATCCAGAAACTAAATTGTGCCTGTTTTGGTATTATTCAACACCTACTACAGCTGTTTAGTCATTTATTTATACTGAGTGCCCTCAGGGTTCTCAGAGTTCAATTTGCTTCTGGGTAACTGTCCCCACTTTTCATGTGGAGTTACTGATGGGGAATTGCCAACCAGGTCCAGTTGTAGCTCAGTGGCAGTTCTGGGATGTGTTAAGTATTTCAAGAATATTTCATTCATATTTCATCACTTAGTGCTTATATAAAAAAGTTTAATTCTGGTCTAGAGAAATATATGAGTAATTCACCATGTACCAGAATAGCAGCGATTTCCTATTAATATCTTGGCTTTCTCAAAAATGTGTATGTTATTAGGAAGGTGACTCCTACCTGTTTCAAAGATTTTAAGCTGTTACTAGAAAAACAGTGTGAAATGTTATATTATTTGCCACATACAAGGCTCTTTCCTGCAACAAAAAGACAACAGAATATCCAACAGTAACTCCAGAAAATGGGTAGGATATTTTCAGCATATATTTATAAAGGACCGTTCTTTACAGGTTGTATGTAGGAGGTTTGGATATCATCCAGAATGACTCAGTTTGCAAGGCTTTTCTGAGCCTATGACAACTGAAGTGACAAATATGAATTATAATCATAACAAGCCAATGCTGTATTTCAAAGTCTCCATTGTGCCTTACAACACTTGCTTTACTTTAGGCAGCCCAAGTGTCCTCAAGATACTATTTCTTATTCTACTAAACGTCTTACTGATACAATAGTCTTCAGTCAGAAAGCTTGTTTGCATATTGCCAGCAACATTGTAAGTGATTAAATCAATCCTATTTCTTGTCCCGGAATCCTACCACTCCAGTTCATTGAGCTTTCTGAAGGTGAATATGTTGCTCTAAGCTCATAAGGACCCTTTAAAAAAAAAAAAACAAACCCAAAAAACTCCTCAGTAAATGCCTCTCCATCCATATAACCAGAATGAGAGGGAAAAAAACAGCTGACAAGTTTTGCAACCCACATACACCACTTAAGGTGCTCCAGAGAAAATAAAAAGTAGTAATTGCAGCAGGATGCTCTGCCTGGAGTGGGGGTGAAACAATTGTAAAAATACCCCATCAGTGGTGAGTGGAGAAAGGGGTGTCTTTGTGGTTTTTGATTTTGAATAATGTGAAATCATTGTGATTCATCAATGCCAAAGTTAAACATCCTGATAGTGAGGTGAGGATGTGGCAGAGCTCGTAAAGTACCCGATAAAAGGAACAAACAAGTCATACTGCTGGTAACTTATCCAAAGGTGGCCTGGAGACATCTGACTGAGAGTCAGTCACCATAAAATCAATATAAAAGCCCAGTCCCACTTTTTAATGGGAGGGTCTTCTAACACACTCCTTCCTGGAGTGTCTGAGATCCCTCCCTTGACCGGGGACACCACTCAAAATTCCCTCTTTGAGAAGTTCAGAGAGAGATTTTGCACACAATCCTTGGGTGAGCAACACCCACCTCTACTTGATAATTGTTTTTTGCTGGCTCCAATATAACTACTTCAATATTGCTCCAGAAATAGCACACTATGCTATACTATACTGTGCAGTAAATAATTCTTATTAAGATCTTTTAGGTTAACCATTATTATAATAAATCATGTCATGGCTAGGCTTCACGAACGAAGATTTGGGAAGGGCTCTACCCACATTTGCTACAAGCGCGCTGGTGGCTAAAGAGGCCAATACGAGATAGACAAGATTGGTTGCAAAAGGTACAGCAGAAAGGCTCCTTAGGTGGTATATTCTGCAAGACACGATTCTTTCTGTGTTGTCTTTTCTCCTCAAGAGTGATCCTGCATGCGTTCTCAAAGGAAGCAGCAGTGTTATGGATAGTGTGTCTCCAGACCTCCCGATTGGAGGCCAGAGTAGACCAGCGATGAAGATCAATGTGGCCAAGGCTGAGATGTTGTTTCAGGGAGTCCTTGCATCTCCTCTTCGGGGCTCCTCTCTTGCAGCAGCTGGTGGCAAGTTCACCATAGAGCACGATCTTGGGGAGGCGGTGATCCTTCATCCTTGAGACGTGCCCTGCCCAACGCAGCTGTGTTCTCAGCAACATGGCCTCAATACTTGTGATTGCTGCCTGTTCAAGAACAGACGTATTAGTCACATAATCTGATCAGTGAATTTTTAGGATTGTATGGAGGCAGCGTTGATGGAAGTGTTCTAGGAGACGCAGGTGGTGGCAGTAGATGACCCATGATTCAGATCCATACAGAAGAGTAGACAGCACTATGGCTCTGTAAACACTGATCTTGGTACTTTTCTTCAGGTGTTTATTTCACCAAACTCTTTTATGGAGTCTTCCGAAAGCTCTATATGCCTTTGCTAACCTGTTGTCTATCTCTCTGTCAATCTTACCATCCGAGGAGATGATGCTATGTAGGTAATTAAACTGTTGGACTGATTTGAGCTCTGATTCGCCAATGGGGATATGGGGATGATGGAAGACTTCCTGAGGTGCAGGTTGATAGAAAACTTCTGTCTTCAAGCTGACTTCCAGCCCAAAAAGCTCAGCAGCCTCAGCAAAGCAAGATGTTAAACACTGCAGAGCTACTTCTGTGTGAGCGGCGAGGGCATTGTCGTCAGCATAAAGTAGCTCCCAGACAAGATATTTTAAGGTCTTAGTATGGGTCTTCAGTCGCCTTAGGTTGAATAGGCTTCCATCAGTACGATATTGAATGTAGATACCATCTTCTTCATCGAGGTCTGCCATGGCCCTTTGGAGCATCATGCTGAAAAAGATTGTGAATAGGGTTGGTGCAAGAATGCAGCCTTGTTTCACACCTTTGGATAGTTGGGGTGTATATACTAAAGAGGACAACATGTTGCTTGTTGTGTAGTGGAAGGTGTAGGGAGATAATGCGATCAGAATGACCTGTCGGCAGATTTGCGAGTTTAGGGACAATAGAGTTTTTAATCATGAAGGTAACTCCTGAGAGATGCCTTTTGGTTCTGGGTTTACCTGACCAAAAGAGTGTGTAACCGGCACCGTGTTCTCTAAGGCTGCCTTCCTCGTGGAACATCACTGAGAGCAGCATGCGTGGAACTGGACCCACCCTTTAATCCTAAGATTCATCTGCCAGGGCCTAGCGAGCTTGGATGGTGGCAGCGAGGTCCTCAGGACGTAGGTTTGATTAGAGTGACCTTCTCTTAGATGGATGGCCTTAGAGGGCTAAGTGAGCTCCATCTGCCCAGGTTTGGAATTAGAGTTGTCCTTCTCCTAGGATGACTGCCAGAAGGGTAGTGAACTCATCCATGGTCATATTTTGTTTGACCCTTTGGTTTTCTGTCTGGCATGGGCGACCCTACAGAAGGCATGTACCATCACCAGCATAGCTCGCAACCGCATAGGGGTATACAGGCTTCTTTCCCACTAAAACAGTTAGGGCAAACCTTTCACTCCCTACTTTTCTGCCACTCATCTATACTTAATCCCAGGGAAATACCCAGAAACATCCTTTTGTCCTGACCGCCCTTTCAGGACGCAATAAATAAATCCAAAACAAACCGAAGCTGGGCAGTAGCCACAGGTGAGCCAAAAACAAGCCATTCCGGCCCCCACACCCACCCGGGGCTCAGGTACCTCCCAAGGCCCCAGCCCAGCCAAGACCACCCAACGCCCCCAAAGAACCCACTATCCACCCTGACCTTATCTTCCCCCCACTGTGTTACTGCAGATCTTCCCTCGCACTGCTCACCTGCAACACTCCATACAGGACTGCCCCACCCGCCCTCCCACTGGTCTGAGGACCCCCACTGCCCGTCCGACACCCCTCCCCTCCCCCAAACTGGACTGGCAAACCTCTGTGTGCTCTGAAGCTCCCCCTCTCCTCTCCCACAAGGGCACAATCCCTGCCAGCGAAGCTCCCCCTATCCTCTCCCCTGCCAGTGGCAGTGCCGCTCGGCGCGGCTGGCATCCAGCGTCACGCAGGCAGCGATAGTGTGGCCCAGTGCGGCCGGCGTCCAGCACCGCATGGCCGGCGGCAGCCATCATAATAAATAATTTACTTTTATACATCCATAATTTGGTGTTATGAGATAAAATTTCCATGAAATTTTTTTAGCCTTCTGGACTGTGATATACTGACATAAGGGAGGAGCAATTTCTTTATCATCATCTTATAGATAAATTACTCCATATGAACACTGACTGTGAAAAATTAAATGCCTGCATCTCACTTTATTTAACAGCAAGACTGAAGGAGTTACAAAACTTGGAATTCAGTTCCTGAAATTCCAATGTAAGGACAGAACTTTTGAAAATTCGAATTAAAAAAATAAGTTCCCTTTTCTTTTAAGGTATAACCAAAATCACTGCCAAAAGGGCTCAGATTGAAAATCGTGTTCCTTTATAATTATGATAAATTTCACAGATTAGATGGACCTTGGAAATGGCCCACGAAGAGTGTACTGATGAAACTGCAAAACTACTTTGTGAAGCAAATGCTGAAACAAATTGGTTTCATCAGTGCTGATGCAGAAATATGTTTCAGGCCTGATCCATAGGAAATGCTCATGTGGAATTGAGACAGACTGTAAACCACAAAATTCAACCTCACCCCTCCTCCCTTTGCTTTGTTTCAGGCAAGGACATTTCTGGTGTACTCCCTGGGCTGGAAGGAAACTGGAGTTTGTTTTTTGAGCTTTTGCCTTGAAATCTTTCTGTCCTTCCCCAGCTCCCTTTCCTCTTTTTCAATGCCATGTCTGCAATGACACGAGAAGTTCAAAAGACTGGTAACTGACAGTGTCTGAAACAGGTAATGTTTATGATAAAGGCCTGGCATTTTGTTTTCTCTCCCGTATGCCATATATCAGCAGTCGGTAACGTGCTTGGAGTCAGACATGCAACTGCTCTTAATAGTTGAGGTTAAAAAAAAATGCTGTGATGACCTTTTGCATGTAAGGACTTCAAAGGAATGTAAGAGAAACCTAAAACTGTTCAACATGTGTGGAACATGAATTTAAGACATCAGATGGGCTTCCCTGTGCTTCCCTGTAAGTTCACTAAGAGGTTAACAGAGCAGTGCCATTTATCTTTTCAACACTCTGTATATTCTGAACATCAGGATTCCAGCTCCTCAGTTAGTTAAATATTTTTAATCACATGTCCATTCAAAATACCAAATTATGCCAAGTAAAATAACTTTTTCTGGCTCTGGAAGTGGAAATCTGTGTAGAATGCTCTAGAAATGGTCACCTTTGGAGAGGGATTTTAAATACTTTAGAATCACAGAATCAATATATAGGAAACATATATTCTTATCTTTGCTCTTCTAATGTTTTCTCTTGACACAAAAACAGTAAAAGAGGTACACTGTACTTGCAGACCGTTTGAGGAGAGGATCTGCCCTCAATGGTCACATTTTTAAGGTAGTGCTTGTGCTTGTACTTGGTCATGTTCTGTACCCACCATGGGGTGTGTCATGGTTTGAAGCCCCAAAATCCAATTCCTGATTCCTAGCTTCCCTCCCACATCTCAACCCAGTGTGAGATGGGTTTTCCAGACACTATACGAGACTCAAAATGGGGGGAAAGGGATATATTACAATATACTATACAAATAAATAAATAGTATAATACATCATATACAATTTCAACTAACTCTACCATGACATACAATATTTACAATGGATCAAATCTCTTCTCCCTTCCAAATAAAAGTCCAGGAGGGAAGAAGAAAAAAGACCCCTTCCAGTCTCTGAGCAGCAGTTCTCTAGGGCAGCAGGTTCTCTGTGTCTTTCATGAAGCAGCAGTTGTTGGATCTTTGCCAATACACACGAGGGAGGCCTCCAAGCCTCTCTCGGCCCCCCGAAGTAAACGAAGGGTCTTTCCGTGGGCTGCGTTACCCCAGACAAAGGTTGCTCCACCACGGTCATGTCGACGAAGTGCAGAAGCCTTCGTGACGGTCTGGTATCTTCAGGGGATTCAAGTCCCTTGCAGAGCTTCTGTGCTCTGCTTCAAGATGGCTGCTAGCTTCTCTGAAGCTGCAGCGAGGGGAGGCCCAAGGTCATCCCCTCCACATTCCATCGGCCATCCTGGCTCAGCTCTCAGGATGCCTGAGCTTCTTAGCTCCTCTCTCAGCAGTCCTATAGCACTCTGAGACTCTTCCATCTCCCTCCTAGGAGGGGTCTCCAAGGGAGTTTGGGAGTTTTGGTTTTTCAGTTCTTACCCAAACTGTCCATAGAGATTAGTTCTGCTCTCTCTCTCTCTTTCTCTCTCTCCATCAGAGATCTCTGTGTCTTCCTGCTCAGCGGTTCTGCTGCTTCTTCTTATCTACTTGGCTCTTTGCCACTGCTCTCCGTAGGCTGTTGTCTCTGCTGCTGCTCCGTCTGCCCACTCACGGTGGAGAAAACTCCTTCAGCTTCTCAAGTCACAGACCTCAGTTCAGTTTTAGCATTGTTCTGAGTCCCTGTAGCCCCAGCCAAGGGGCTGGGGGGGGCCGGAGCCCCAAGGGGCTCCTGCCCCTGCTCCTCGTGGCCTCAGAACATGACCACTTCTTCTCCAACTACTACTACAACGACTTTCTTTTCCGGTCTACTTGTGGTATGTTTATATTTTGCAGGAGCGCAGATTGGTTCAAATCTCAAGTGTCACCACCCCCTGGGGGTTACCACTTTCTTAGCTCCAGGGGGGAAAACCTGTTTCAAACCACTACAGGGTGGAAGAATAAAACACGAGGCAAGTAAGTTTTAGATACATAAGAGGTAGGAAAAACCAAGCAAAACCAAGGAACTCATTAAAAAAAAGGTGATAGTGTGGTACAATAACACACTGTAGCTTTGGAGCATCCCAAACACCACAATTCCACTATAACAGTCCACTTGACAGCATTCCATCAGTGTTACCACCATGTTTAAGGACATCACCAAATAACCCTTCTCTTTGTTAATGAAGGCAACCTTTAGTTCAAGTCATGTATCTCAAGGTTTTGTACAGTTCATGCTTACCTTGTATTCTAGAAACTCCACACCTCCTGCAACTGAAGTGGTTAAAACAAAAGAGAAAAGTTTTTTTCTGTAAAAATATTTTCTGGTTTTCATTCCAGAACATTATTATTTTAATTCAAATTGAATGTTTGGGGTTTTTTTCTTTCTCTTTTGCAATTTAGCGTGTGGCAGAATAGGTAGCTCTCAAGCTATGAAAATAGGAAAATTGGAGGAAAAAGTACAATTAATCTGTTTCTTTCACAGAACTTTCCTCCCTTTACGTCCTTCTTTCTACAGGAAAGTTTGATTCACAGAGCACTGTATATTAATTCTAAGTGACTGAAGTCCCGGGTGTGCCTCCCTCAGCCATGTGCAACCCACTGTGTTTTCTGCAATGAAACCCACGGTGATGATATTTAGAAAGTTAATACGGCCCAAGCAAGGAAGCCATTGATTCCCATCCAAGAATGTAATCAACAGAACACATTTTCTTCAACTGTGTGATGTCTCCATGAATTAATTACTGCAATTCAAGATTCTTATGTGTTGAAAATGTTCTCGGTTATTTACAGGCTAAAACAAAACACTTCTCAACAAAGACAGATGATTTGCTTTGCTAATCTGGGGCATGGTTAACTCAGGAGTTAGTCCCTAAAATAAATACCACTCTAATAACTTCCTACACCGGAGGCCAGGAAGAATATCTCTTTTTCTTTTTTGAGTCTAGTACCTTAATTCCAGAAGCACAGTGCCTTATCATCCCGAGAGAAAATGGAGGTGTAATAAAACATTAAGTGACAACTTTTGTGAATCATGGATTCCCTTATTTTTCTGTCTTAATTTTGTGGAAAACTCATGTTTCCAGACTTGCTTTCTCCTTAAAAGGCATAAGGCCAAGATGAACATAAGGGATTTTAATTTCTAATTTTTGTAATTTTTTCCAGCTGCACATGTCTGTCTGGTTTACCTTTTATGACAAATAGAAGTCATGTTCTAGTAATGCTGTAATAATGTGAGAGTTTTAGGGCTCATACAGTACTACTCTTAATAAGTTATTTTAAAGCTAACCTCAATGTTTTCAGGCTTTTTTTTGGTAACAAGCATGGATAAGCATCTTTTAATTAGTTATCTGTAAAACAGGTTAGTTCCTTTGACAGTTGCTGCTGACAAGAGAAGGTCTGTAACTGGTCTGTAATACAGACAATGCAGGTTATCATATTGGTAAAGTTTCCACAGATGTAGTTATTATATATGGACAATACATATAACAATATAACAGCGCAACAAGTAACAACTAAGCTAATGACAGGTACATAAAAACATTAAGATAATCAAGAGCTGGGCATATAACAATTAGATATCAAACTTTATTCTACGACCTTTTGTCTTCTCTTCATGGCTCTATGGCAGTCTCAGGTTAGACCAGCGGTTTTCAGTGAACAGGTTGTTTTTGCTATGTTTGCACAATCTGCAGCAAAATAAGAACTCAGTACTTCATGAAGTCCTCAAATACTGCTGTCATATTAAAAAAACATCATCAGTATAAGCAAAGATGATTCAAGAAACTCTACTAATGTTTATTCATACAGTTAAAACTACTATATAACTGTCTTCCCTCCTCACTACCATATGTAAGCTGTGCACAGTTATTGGAGTGATCAGCTCTCTGTAAATTACTTCCTGGCCTTTAAATTAAACTAATAAAACAGAACATGCTCTTGATTCAAAGGTAAAAAGAGAAATCTGGCACCTACAGGAATTAAGACTGAAATATCATAATACATGGAAAGTACTCCATTTCAAAGGAGATGTAAAGAAATTATTCTAAACTTTGTAGATTTTCACAGCTAAAAAGGCAAAAATATTGGAAAAACATGACCTTAAAATCAGATATTCAAACTGAATTTGGCTGACAAGCTTCACCTTCTGAGAATTTAGAAGGTAAAATAAATTCTATTCTCTGTAGAAGAGAAATTTCAACAGCACCTGACCTTTACAAAGAAAACTGTACCCATTTTGCTCAATCCTGCATCCTGAAAGTTCACATGGTAGTAAGAGCACCTTATTATGACTAAACTATTGAATGTATTTATTGATAAGCTGATTCTTTTCTTTCTTATCCTTCTCATTAATTAATTAACGAGACCTATTGTTGTTTCAGCTACATGGCTGAAAGAACACCATAATCCGTGACATTTATTTAAGGAGGAGAATTCATGAAATACTTGGCTTAAACAGGACTTTGGCTCCATGCAATTGCATTTGCATCCAGGTGTAGATACAAATACATCTTAAATACTATTCAGAATTTTGGAATTAGAGATGCAAGCTTACATAAGTGTATTCAAAATTAATTATTAAAAAAAGTATTGCTTCTAATCCATAGGCAATCATCAGATTGTCATAGTTTTGAAACACATTCCAATAACGGCTAACTAACCTGATAGCAGAAAAAATTATAAATATTATCCAAAGGTAAAAAGTCCAAGATCTAAAACGTTTATTCATACATTACAGGAATGTATTTATGTATTCATTAAATGAATTCATTACATATATGACTTACTGCATGTAACCAAAGGTGGGTAACAAATCAAGGGAAAAAAATCCCGAAAAACTCAAACAGTTTCACATTCATAGTTCTTGAATGTCACCTTGAATAATAAGTTAGGATGCAATGCTGACCAAGTCACATTTTCCCAGATGCTGAGCACTTCTTGCATTGTGGGGGCTTAAAATATATAGGGCCTGATCTGCAATAAACTGCAATGACTGTTGGTGTTGAAGTCAAGACTTTGACTTTCCAATGACCTATAACACGCTAAACCTTTAAAAAAAAAGTATCTGATAAGTATTATAAATGTCAATTCTGAATTAGTTTTAAGTTTAATGTTTTCCTATTCTCCTTCCCAGTTAAGAAAATTGCCAACTAACTTCATGGTTGTTATTAAGCAACATTTCTAAACAATCAAGATGCAGATCATTAATGGTAATAAGAACTCAAAGATGAAACAGAAATATTAAAAACTCGTGACAGCAAATAGACGCAGGACGTTGGAGGGTGATTACATTATGTTAAAAGAAGTTCTAAAATCATTAGACTACTAGAGGAAAATCTAGGAGGAAATTAATCTCTCTGTATGTACAACATAATATCAATGATGGACCCTAAATAATGCACAAGGTCTCACACAAAATGATTGCATAACATTATTGGCTGGTGATTTATTTTGTGATTATCACCCATTCTGAGGGTTGCAAGAGAAGGGATTGATCTGTTCTGACATAAAAATACTCTAAGAATTTCTTTTCCATTAATAATATTTAAAAGGTAACACAGACTATCTAAAATATAGGTTACATACCTAAAATACTTCTCTACAGCTTTGGGAAGACAGAAATAACCTAAGAAGAGTACAGAGAACCAATTAGGTAATTTTCTACCTGCTTTGCCAAATCATAGTCTGAGACCATTACACAATAGTTAGTTAGAGTAATTTTTATGTTATTTTTATGCAGGAGCAACTCTGGTTTTAAACATGTATTTTGTGGAGCAACAGCAAATATAATCATAACCCTTTAACCTAAGCAGGCCTGTGTTAAAAAAACAAACAACAAAACAACAAACCATCCAACAAAAAGCCAACCAAACTATTAATCATCTGTGTATCCTTTTTCTTAGTATATAGAAATGTACTGTTCTTTAAAGCCTGTGTTGCCGTTTGGGCTGACTCTGAGATTTGATTGACATGTACTTCTTTTTTCCAGGGAATCACCACCTTTTCAGAAAGCTTGACAATAATGATTTAGAGCTGTGGATGTTGGTGCTCTCTTGGGGCTAAGGGAAGGAGATCAATTCCCCAATTGATTTAAGTGAATGGATTTGTGGGCTGTGAAGCTGTAAGCTGACTTGTTAAATTGAAATAAAGATGTCAGACTGGGGCTGATTAATCTTAAATTTTTAAAGCAAATTACAACAGTTTAGTTGAAAAATATCCACACCCCTTTCTACTTCCAAATCTTGAAAAGGCCTTATAAGCAGCTACTCTCTGTGGCATGGAAGCTCCTCTACACAGAGGAACTGACCAATTTCTCTGCAGGGCAGTAATTATTCTACTGCCACTATGCCAGTAAAACTTGACCACATGGACCAGTGTGGGTTTTTTAAATTAAGTAGACTATTTGGAAAAATGAGCCCTTTCTCTCTGGGTTCATATTCTTGGAATCATAGAATCATTTATGTTGGAAAAAACCTCTAAGATCATTGAGTCTGATCACTGACCCAGCACTGTCAAGTCCAGCACTAAACCATGTCCCCAACTCCCACATCTACAGGTCCTTTAAATACCTCCAGGGATGGTGATGCAACCACTTCCCTGGCCTGACTCTTCCAATGCCTGACCACCCTTTGAGTGATGAAACTTTTCCTGATGCCCAATTTAAACTTCCCCTGGTGCAATTTCAGGCCATTTCCTCATTCTATTGCTTGTTACCTGGGAGATTGATCCCCACTTGGCTCCACCTTCCTGTCAGGGAGTTGCAGAGAGCGAGAAGGTCCCTCCTGAGACTTCTTTTCTCCAGGCTGAGCCTCCCCAGCTCCTTCAGCCACTCCTGGTGCTCCAGACCCTTCCCCAGCTCTGTTCCCTTCCCTGGAAATGCTCCAGCCCCTCAATGTCTCTCTTGTCCTGAGGGGCCCAGAACTGCCCCCAGCACTCGAGGTGTGGCCCCATCAGTGCCCAGCACAGGGACAAGCACAGCTCTGGGCCTGTGACACACCATGGCTGGGACAGCACAGGGACCATTGGCCTCTTGCCCACCTGGGCACACCTGGGTTCATGTTCAGTCACTGTCACCAGCACCCCCCAGGTCATATCCCACTAGGCAGTTTTCCAGCCACTCTGTCCCCATCCTGTAGCAATGCAGGAGGTTGTTGTGACCCCGGGTCAGGAACCAGCACTTCCCCTTGTTGTACCTCACACAATTGGCTTCAGCCCACAGATCCAGTCTGTCCAGATCCCTCTGCATAGCATTCCTGCCCTCCAGATCAACACTTGATGTCATCTTCGAACATACATCTCATAAGTGAGAATTTGTCTCACTTGTTAGTAAAACGGTGCCCACAGTAATCTCCTGTCCTTCATCCACCTCAAATTTCTGACTAGAATGCAACTTCTGTCATTTGGTCCCAGCAAGAGTCTCACAGACTCTTTAATATCTCTTGGATACTAAGGCAAGGGAGAGAGTTGAGAATATAGAAAGACATCCACCTCATTGCTGCATGCAAATGGCAAGTAATCCCAAAAGAATGTACTGGATGATGCTATTGAAATCTTGTGTTCCTCAACTTGAAAGCCATTTCTTTGAAATATCAGCATTTAAAGAATATTATTCAGTGATTGTTTGTGCTGATACCTTCCTTATTCTTTCCATGAACATTTTGGATTCCTCTGAGCTTGCAAAACTGTAGTTGCCACATACCAACCATTCTATTATTCTGCTTATCATATGACAATGCTTTCTGCATTGCATATGAAAAGATCCTGAAGCAGCTTTCAGAATCCTTTTCTCTGCAGTGCTATTGATATTTCTAAAGAAATTCAGAAGCAGAGAAAATTACTTATTCAACTTCTATTTGGCATCTGCATCAAGGAGCCTTTAATATACTGAATAAAGCTAAAAAATTCTCTTCTTTGCCCATTGGTGCCTAGCACCAGAAGTTTAATACAAAGTTGGTATGCAGCTAAGAAGGAAGTTAGGAATTTGTGATTTGTAACTCCTATTGATACATTTCCCCTTCCTTTCTCCATCTAAAAAAAAAAGCTTTGGACATTTTTTCAGATGCCTGTAAGATAGCTATTTTTCCTGAGAATCCTTACTCATTTCCTATCTTCCTATAACTAATTTTACCCAAGAATTTGTCATCCAGTGTTCTCCCTACTAACAAATCTTCAGTCTGTTTACATTCAGAAAAATTACAATATGTTAAAGCTTGAAAGTAAAGAGATAATTAACTTAGTGATTCTTTCTGAAGTATTTTATTCCATGTGCTTTTCTGAAACAAAATGATTCAGTCTTGGAAAAGTAATGTCCTTAATTATTTCATGATACATCAAGATAGGGATTCTGTCTGCCCTCTTGGCTTAGTGTCAACAACTGTCAGAAAGGAAATGACGGAAAATAAGAGCCTGCACTGTGAGGTTTAACTAAGGTCATGGATGCATTTAAGAACACCTATTACATGACTGTCCACATGAAATAGAAAATAAGCTCAGCTTTGATTATATGTGTGTATATATATAATTTTTTTAAGGAAGTGGATGTTTAGAGACTAATAATATTTCATCTGGCGATGTGAAGCATTGTGTTTTACACCATTTTGAAAGGAAAATGCAGTACAGGAAATTTTCTGCAGAGGAATCTACATGTTGGCAATATTTCTCTTTTGTGATAAATACCTGTCATAGTCATTGTTATGTATTTTGGAAAGTTACACATGAAAAACCGCTTATAGAAATAGAAAGTAAACAAAAAGCAAAATAATACATGTTGTGCCTTTTGTATTTTAGTTCTCTGTCTTACGCTTAGAAAAAACTACCCCAAAGAACTCTGTTATTCACTATATCACATCATATCTTATTTATTTACAGCCTTGGCTTCTGCTCTGTATCAAACCCCCTGCTAGACTGCTGCAGCAATTTTAACCTAATAAAAGCATTAAGTTACTTGAGGAAACAATCCCAGTTCACAAACAATAAAACAATTCTGGATTTTTTTCAAGTTACCCTAGGAATTATATTTACCTCTGTTGTTGCCTTAATGGGCCTAAAAAACAAGAATGTAGCTTTGAAGCAGCTTCTTGCATCCTATGGTATGTATTCACCACATGGAAGTAGTCCTTAGTACAGAGGCCTCATTTAAAATACATGACTGATTTTCCTACACTCCAGGTACTTGAAAGTAACTTTTTATATCCACAAAAATAGCCAAATCAACCTTAGAGGTATAGAGAGAAGGGTCCTTTTTTTTTTACACCCTGCCTCTTTTTTTATCTTATTTTTGAAATGGCTCGTGAATGGCTGATCCTAAATCCACGCAGAATAAATCCGATAAATCTGATTAATCCGGAGGATAATACCACTTAAATAAAGCACAAACTCAGATTGCCAGCAATGCCAGTAGTTTTAGTAAATGCATCTCTAAAACATGGAGGCTTGCAAACATGCAGGCATAACCCACTTCTGTAACTACCAGTTTATTTGAAACTGTTCATATAGAGTTAACATATTCTGATATTCCTTTTGTGGTGTAGGACAACTAGAGATGTTATTCTGTATTTAAAGGTAATGAATGAAGCAATAGTGAAAATCAGAGATTGTGCCACACAGAGGACAGAAATATCAACATGACTTGCCTGCATTGGAAAAATCCTACACTTTATATCTGCCTCAAACATGATTTAATTTCCCTGATATGCAACAGCTGTTGATTTAAAAATAAAACAAAACAGGCTTAGCACAGCTACAATCATAACAAACAATGACCTTGGCTTATATCTCGTAGCCATGGTAGCAACTGAAAGGACTCTTCCCACAGTGTGTTAGAAGGGGGGAGTTTAATCACAGTTTCCCATGACTGGGTGTCTCAGCCACGGAGCAAGGCTGAAAGCTGAAACAAAGAATACTGTAGCAAAGGAGGTTATTCTGAGGCACGAAATAATTTGTGATCACACCACAGGAATTTTGCTTCAGTCCTGTAGGGAATATGCCTGCTCAAGAGGCTCAGCTCCTTTAGGAATCATAAAACTGCACCTACAAATGGTGGTGAAGTTTTAATCTATTTATGTATATGCATGTTTGTAAAAGGAAAAGAATAATATGTTTGTGAGAAGGTTTTTCAGTGTTTCCTGTTAGTTTGAGCAGGATTGTCAAGTCAAAGTCAAAACTGGAGTTTCTTCTCAGTCTGACTCTTGGATATATTTCTTTGTGTCCTTTTCATTAAATTTAGGAGTGCTACAATTCTTTAATTACAGGAATGTGGAAATAAAATAATTAGTCTCTTTCAAACCCCAAAAAGGGTAAGGAGACTTTTCTGACTTTGCCTCTGGGAGGTTAAGTGAATGGCTCACTCTTTAAAGTCAGTTAGCTGGTGCATTTTTTCTCATATCCTCAGGAGATGCAAAAAGGACAAATACAATGTGAAAAGCTTGATTGCCATGTTCATAGTTGATGAAAAGAATTTAAAAAAATGGGAAAATAGCAACTGAGGAGTTGCACAGAAGTTTACCTAACATTAAATGTGGAATTTATTTTCTAAAAGATCTGTTTATTTCTGTTCTAAAAGGTACTGTTGGTTGGGCAAGAAAACTTTCAAGCCAATATGTAGTTGAGCAGCAATACTGCACATACCACAGGTTGGCACAGACACCGGTGTGCACATGTGGTGCTTCAAACACCTAGACCCTCTCCAATCGCTTTGGACATACTTTCAGAAGTCTTTCCTTAGCCTGTTGCAGGGAAGCTCAGCGGCTTCCCTGTGTCTCTTCTCTGTCTTTATACTCAGTAGGTTTCAGTGTGTGCATGGGAAGTGGTGAAGGCTCCATGGTGTAAGCCACCTAACTTTCTCATTTTGCCACCCGGTTTAATCTAACTCTCAGGGCCTTCCTCTTTCCAGGATTCAGGGCTCCATGTAAGTGCTCAGCTGAGGTTAGCATCAGCATCAGCCAGAATTTTTCTACTGACAGGTGCTCTGTCACACAGCTCATTGTAAAGCTCACTCAGCCCTCCTGGCAGAGTAAATTAGTAGGATCACAATAAACACCAAGTTTAATTGGACTGAATTTCACGGTAGCCTCTCAAATGGCTTCCCTCCAGACTGTGAGGAGTGGAGGCTGCCAGCAAGAAGCAAGGAGGTAAATTCTGGCGACACTATCTGCAAACAGGAGAAAACCCACTATGTAATATATAAAAGGAAATGGCTGCCTACATGGAGTCCTTTAAATAATCCCCTAAAACGTGTAAGAATACATATGCTAAAGAAATTTAGCTTGATTTGTTGTGAAGGGAAGCTACTACATAACTGGCAGTTCTTGGGTGCAGGGTTTGCTTAACTGATTTTGCCAGGTAAGCATAAAGCAGACAAATATGGAGCACCACTGGTATAGCAAAATGGAGGAGAGAAATAGGGACTTCCCAGTTATTCTGAGGTATAAGGCTGATTGTTACTGAAGGAGTCGAGTGAATCAAACCTGCACTGTTGGGAATCCCTCCTGTTTGGGAAAGAGGGTGGTATTTAACATTACTGCAGTGACAGAGTACAACAATCACCATGGTAGATGTACTGATACTTGAGGAAATTAAAAAAGAAAAAAAATTACAGTAACAAGCAGTGTTAGTGTTGTCTTTTCAAAATCTGCAGAAAATCTTCCAAATAACTGGAGTAATAAGGGAAATGGCTGCCAACACTGGATACCTAAAATAAGAACAGAGGACACCTAGTAACAATATTTTCCCAGAAAAGTCAGCGCCTCCAGTAATTGCCACTCCGAGGACTCCTCCGCTATATTTAATCACTCTTGCTGGATTGTTCTTCCATTAAATTTTTATGGTTACTTTTTGAATACATGACAATTTTTATCTTTCCTTTTTGTTTTAGCTGAACGTGGAAGACTGCAGTTTTGTTTAGATGTGTTGTTAAATGTTTCCTAATTCTTGTATTTGAAAGGCAATCAAGCCATTGCATTTTCCCTGTCTCAAGTGATTTTCATGGAGTGCTGTCTGGGCCCTTTTTCAGACTTTTCCAAAGAGAGGAGTTCCAATGTACATGTTCCCACTTCCATGCCACTCCTGTTCACGGATCATAAGCTTTATTTGGATTATGTGAACCTTTTCTTGTACCACTGCTTTGCAATATGAAGCACTCAGAGCTACATATAGAATTCAGTGTGTGGCAGCTCCTGGCTTCACATTGTAGCACCACGATGCTTTTTGTGAAAGCAGAGAATGGTGGGGATGGTGTTGGGGGGACCAGGCTAATAGTCCCAACTGTTTGCTTTTAAACTCTTAGCTATGATACTCAGTTCCTGGATTCTGACTGCCTGAGAATTTAATGAGTAAGCAATGCCACTTGTAAACATTTGCCCTTAAAACTGGTTTTACAGCCAGACTTGCAGAATCCAGCTAGGCAGGACCACGAATTGTCAGTGGAACAAAGCTACTGTAAAAGCTAAATGAAAGGCCAAAGAATGTGGCTTCATTCCTTATTGGGAAATACACAGTGAGTATGTAGTAAGTGTTGTCAGCAACTGGGGGTGGGTGGTCTCTTGAGAATGGAAGCTGCATGGAAATTCCCATGCTTTGGGCAAAGAAGGAAAAGACGGAAGAGGGACCTATTGCTTTGCAAGGCAGGTAGCCAAGAGGGGAGTGTCTTTATTGACTTTTTTATATGTGACTGAACTGTGTGACACTAGTGATTGAAGTAAAAATCATCTCACATGTATTAGGGGTAAAGTGGGAAATGATCATTCATTCGAGGTGCTGTAGTACCTGCACTTTTCAAACACAATATATAGAAAATCCATAACTTATTGAACTTCATGTGTGGAGAAGTTTACCGAGAGACAAGTTGTTCTGAGAATTACCAGACTGTAACTGCAGATCCACAAATATGACAAGCAGAAATAAAGTTCTCAACTAATGGGAGCTGTTTGCTTAGCAGTATTTCATCCTACATTGGGAAAAAGTGCCAGGCTGAGCCTTTCTTCTTGCAAGAATTAAAAAAATAAAACTTAAATATTATTCTGTATATTCTCCATGTATTGCCACATCATTTTAATTTGAAGAAATGGTAGTATGCACATTTCAATCACTCGTATTTGACAGTAGTGCTTAAGTATTTAGATGTTAAACCACCTCTGAAACACAGAGTTTTATTTTCTACGTAATCTGCAAGAGGCAGCAATCATACAAACCTCTTTGTTTTTCCCACTCTATAGCCTGAAATGACCTATCTGTTTTAGCCAGAAAGCATGTGCAATAAATGTCACAAAGAAATGAGTTTTGTTCTACCCAGAGAGCTTATTACTTCCTGGAAGGATGTCCCTGAAAGTCGATACTGATATTTATCAAGGTGCTGGTATTTAAAAGTTTTAAGGGTATTTAGAGGTTACATACCTACACAGAACTTGCAAAACCCCTGCACATCTAACTTATTTTAAGATGAATGTCAGCTTTCGAAAGTCAGCTTTTGAAAGTCGTGCTGAGGTTTCTATCCACGTCTGGAGTTATTTCAGTGACTTGAAAACAAAACTACAACATCCTGAGGTGATAACTGCCTTGAAAGAAAAACAGCAATAAAACTAGCTAAAGTATGAGTGGTTGAAGCTACTGCATTGATTATTCCATCAACAGTTCTATAAGAAGTGTACTTTTGTACAGATGACAGTGAGCAAACTACACTACAGAAAGTTGTTGCAAACATTTTCCTCCAGAAGAGTGTGCAAACCTGTAAAACAAGTTGGAAATGGTCTGGGAGAGAGCCTGTAATTAAGGCCTTTCTCCCGCATTTGCTCTTCTATACTCCATGAGATGAATCCAGTGAATACAAAATAAAAAGGGAAAAAGCTTTGCATCAGTTTCAAAATCCCTAAGATCAGGCCCTGTTTCCTTTAATAAAAATACATAAAAATGAATGTTATATATAAAAAAAAAAATTCATACCACCAGTGGTGAGCAGAAATCCACCAATACGAATCTGTTGTTTTCATAGAATCATACACAGGTTTGGGTTGATCTGAAGGTTCTCCTAGTTCCAGCTGCGCTGTCATGAGCAGGAGCACCTTTCTGTTAGATTTTGTTGCTCAAAGCTCCCTCCAACCTGGCCTTGGACACTTCGAGGGATGGGGCACCCATGACTTCTCTGGGCATCCTGTGCAAAGGCCTCACCACCCTCACAGGGAAGAATTTCCTCCTAATATCCAATCTAAATCTACTCTCATTCAGTTTAAGGCCATTACTCCTTGTTCTGTCACTCTATGCCCTTTTCAAAAGTCCCTCTCCCTCCTTTTTATAAGCCCATGAAGTACTGAAGGGGCTCTATAGTCTTCCAGGAGCCTTCTCAGGCTGAACAACATCAGTTCTCCCAGCCTGGCTCCATAGGAGACCTGCTCGAGCCCTCTGATTATCTTTATGGTTCTCCTCTGGACTCACTTTTTCATACAAATCAGATATATATATACAGATCATTTTTTACACACTTCAAAGCCATTATTAGTTTTCTTCTTCCTCCCTATCTTGCCTTTGTTCTGTTTTCTCACAATTGATACATGCTCATTATATTTTTCTTTAGGAGAAGCCAAACATATCCTTGTACAAACATATCCTTTCAGTGACATATTCTTTAAAAATTAACAATTCTTTTATTCAAGGCTCAGGAAAAGCTTAATAATTTACTTTCTACATAGTTCTTACACTTATCTGGCAATTTATTTAGCATTTTAATATTAATGATGCTAATTTTTCAACTCAGACAAGAGCCTTTAAGTTTTGGAGCATCATATATACTTCCTTGTATGTCTCCACTGCCTTTCCAATGTATTTGGTTAGATCTTTGGGAAATGGTGCTTTTTCATTATGCTTAAGTAAAAAGACTGGTCTAATACTTTTCCAAGGTTAATGATAGAAGATTCTCATTCTCACTCTTGCTCTCACTCCCTTGCAAACATGTAGGAATGAAATTAATGAGAAAAACATTTAAATTATGAGCCAAGAATTGATGAAAAGTGTTTTTTTCCACAGAACGATATTCACAGCTACATTGCTGTAGTTTCGACTTACTGCCAAAGTCTTTTCTGTTCATGCAATGCTTTCGTTTGAGATTTTCTTCCTTTAAATGTTGAAACTACTATGTCTGTATGTATGGGATGATGTCACCTCACACTAAACATTTCTGAGGCAAACAGATATAAAAAAATGAGTTAAATTATTAAGAGAAAAATTGTTTATCCTAAATAGACAAAAACTTATATCACGTGTTTAGCTAGTTATGCCTGTGAAATAAAATAGTGGTAGAAGTGCTTAGCTTAACTTTTATGGTTTTTTATGAATATGTTTTAAAAATATTTCTAAGTGTCCTTGTTGGTTGGCATTTGTATTTTCTATAGGAACTATAAGGATGCAGGGGTTTATTGTGTGAGTTTGGTTTGGGCTTTTTTTCTGTATGTGCTAGCTAAACCTTTAGCTTAACCTGCTGAATTTTTATTAAGTGAAGCAAATATTGTGCTAGACTCTGTTGCAGAAGCAGTTACTATCACAAACTCATACATTTGGTTTCTAAATCATAGGAAAAACAGAATGAATATTTTTACGTTTACGTAGGATATTTCTTTCATGTAATTGCTCCGAAGAGATTTCAAAGAGTTAGTGATGCTCCAAAAAATAAGTGATGTTTAAGAGCACCAAATTCCTCTCAGGATCATATTGTCACATACATTATATTGTGTACACAGGATACCAGCCAATAAGCAGTGTGATATGATGCTGCTTTGGATTCTTTGAATAAGTTTCACTCTTCTGGACTGGGTAACTAAGCATACGAAACAACAACTACAGTATTTGTATGCAAGTAGGCAATACAACCAACTTAGACTCTGTTTTGCATCAAAAAAAACTTACAGTAAAGGATATGAATACAAAAAAGCAATTAACTCAAAGCTCACTCAAGTCAAAGGGACTAGCAGTGATGCTTAAGCTCTTTGCTTCATCAGGACTTAGGTGATAAGTAGCGATAATCCATTCTAAAAATTTAAAATATTGCGCTTTGGGATTTTTTACAGGCTTGATGTACAAAAACTACATAACCTGTCCTGAACAGTTCCTCAGGTCTCCTACAGCTAGCTAATTTCTGATGGAAAACATCAGGGCTTTCAGAGCATGTGGGACTAGAGCTGTTTTTCCTGCTTCATAACTGCCTGTCTAACATACCACAAGTCATCATCTTTTGTGACTGTCAAACAAGAATCTTAATGCTTGCTTGTCTCTGTAGAGTGCCTAGAAATACAAAACCCCTCAAATGAAGTTGCAGGTTACAGCCTTTTGTTACTGTGAGTATTTGGATGTAACTTTTGGCTTTGAAAAGAATAATTTTTTCACTCCAGAAGAACTGACTCTGAAATAGCTTTTACTTTCCTTTAAAGTAAATTTACTTTGAATTTACTTTATTGTGGATTTACTGAATTCTTACATGACTGCAGGGTGTTTGTTCTATAACTAACTGAAGTTACATACTTCTTTATGCAAGATTACAAATCTTCCTAATTATTATAGTTCATGAATTCATATTTTCTATCATAAGCTTAATTATGCCTTGTCAGAAAATTAGTTTTCAAGCTCATGGATACTTTCATATGTCTGGAAAGGCCAAGTTGGATCAATGTAAGAGTTTTACTTTAATAAATGTGAAACATTACATTTGGAATTCAAATTCCTTCGAAACACTGTAAGAAGTTTCAAAAACAAATAATTACTTTGAAATTATGAATATAAATTTAAAATGTGAAAATGGGCTTTTGGATTTTTTTTAACATTTTCCAACTTTTTTTTCTTAAAAGATCAAAAATGCTATGATTTGTTTAACAAAGAAATTTCTATCACAGCAGTTTTCTCTAATGGAAAATCAATTGCATCATATTTCAACCAACCTTCACTTTGATGCTATACAGTATCAGCAGCCTCTCAAAGTCCAGAGGGGGACAATGGGCCTTATGGATATATCATCTCATGGCATTTGACAAAATCAAGCTGTCTCATGAATGGGGCCCATTCAATGTTTTGATATCGTTTAACGTCCTTGATCATACAACTCAATTTCTGTGTCCTAAAATGGTATGAAGTCTACCTAAACATTCTTCATCATTCTATGATTAAATGGTCCACTAAATGAAATAAGTTATGGGTCTTAAAGAAATAAAAAAACATTTAAATATAATCCTGAGTGGCAGCTGGGAGAGACTGTGCTTCATCCTCTAGGAGAGACTGCAGGAGAGACTGTAGAGACTGTGGGAGACTCTCTGAATCATCTAGAACCTGTACAGCACAGACTGCAGCTGTGGTGAGAAAGGATTGCTCTTTGTTAAGTTAAAAGCTATCCCTACAGATTGCACAGAATGAATGAGATTTCATATTGTAGGAAGTTTTATGTTGTGCCACTAAATGGTAGAAACAAGAATCAAAAATCTTCCCTGAACCCACAAAAAACACCTTACTTTGCAAGGAGTAACATGCCTCCCCTTTCCTCCACTTTGAGCTGCTGATGAACTGTGGTCAGGACCGTACCTCTGCCCATCCTGTGGGATTTAGTCATCTGAGGAAAAAGAACGAAAAGTGCTTAGACTGCAGCTCTGACTGATCCATGACATTTGTGAGGCTGCTGGTCAGTTCACTGGCATACTGTACAGGGGTCAGACACTGTGGTTCTGGATTTATTGAAATTTCCCTTTTCATTTTAAAAAAAGACTTCCCTCCCTAGGGATTACTCCCACCGTGCTGTATGACCAAGGTAGAATATTTATTGGTATTTCCATTTCCTTTTTTAGTCAACCACAGACATGAGAGAAAGTACGGATCTTGTGCTTTCTCATGCAGTTTTGTATTCTCAACATCCTTATGGAATTTGCCCACTTGACTGGAATTATCACAACACAGTTTCCCCAGATCGTCTTTTTTAGTATTATAAACATTTATGTAGTGTTAGTGAAATGTGTTCTAGACAAATAAAAAGCAACAGCAACAAAACTGAGAAAACTGAGAGAAACTTCAAGCTAATTTACTGATTAGGAATAATTTTGCAGTGAATTCAATATATAGGACACACAAAGAGAAATGCATAGTCTGGTATTTCTGCTGAGTAGTTTTGAACTCCAGTATTTCTGTTTATTTTTCAATGCTTTCCCTAATGAGTGACTGCTGCACTCCTTCCAGTTTAACCGATACTGTGTCTCCCTCACCCAAGGTTATTCATATCTTGCTAATTATGTGATAAACGTATCATTAAGATTCAGCTTTCTGATTTGGCTTTGAAATTTGTCGGGTTCTATTTCTAAGTGATATAACTAAGGAGGAAGAAGTTCTGTTTATTGCTGGGAAACATGCTCTTGTGTATTTTGCTTCTGAGAACTGTGTGGACGTTGGCTGATTTCATAACACATTATAAACTCAGGGGTTTCAGTTAAGAAAGTCCCAGTTCTCAGAAGTTTCAGTGAGATTTATCCTGACATTATTGCCATTTGGTACATCTGATAAATAATTCCAAGAGATTTTAGCAATCAGAATAGCCTTGGACCCCAAATCTGCTACCAGCTGCTGCATCTTCTTTTTACTTTACTCTGAAGCTTGTTGCAGTTGCTTTATCTTCTCACGCTACAGTGAAACTCGAGTAGATGACAGCAGAATGAAACAAAGCCTAGTGTCTCTCTTCCCAACTGGTGTGACATCTCTACAGACCCATCTGGCAGGCTTTCCTTTAAAATAAACTTTAAAAAAAAGATCTGTTCAATTTCACTTGGCTTAAGTGAGAAATTTCCTTTTCCTCTGGTCACTATGTTACACAAATTCTTAGAAAAGTAAAAACAAACAAATGAAAAAACCAGGTTAAAGAGTTGTAACTGATGTTGACAACTGTGGGTTCCTGCTGGAAAACTTCTGAAGTTGAACTTATACCAGCTGTATTTGAAGAGTTCTAATTTCCCTTTATCTGAATTTTTTACCACAGCATATTTTGATACCAAGTAAGTGAAGACAGATTACTATCACTACTGCAAACAGCTAACAACTATGATGACACTGACAGAGAGGAATTTGGAACAGAGCTTGAGGCTCTAGGGCTTACCATAGAATGAGGTAAAATATCTGATGATTTATTAGCTCCTTAAACAATGACAAATGCAAGGATCTTCAAATCCAGTGTTCAACTTTTTTCCATACTCTTGAAAGTCATTCCTTTTCCTAGAGGAAAGAGATAGAACAAAAAGAGGAAGACAACAGGAGGGAAAGCACATGAAGTAAGTATAGGATTCACAGAAATTATATATCCTGAAGAACTTCAGAAAGAAAATGCAAGTTGAAAAAGAATGGGTACAAGTGTTCTGATAGCTAAGCACAGTACACACGACTGAAGGACAGATTTCTAAAAGGATTTAAACACCTAAACCAATGAGAGTAAAACATTTTTTTTGGCTGCTGCCTTGGTTTGAAACATCTGAATCACCTTGAAAAATGGTTCCTATCACAGCAGGTTTTATGAGTTCTTTTATTGGTTGGCACTTGGCATTTCTGAATTTTTTACTTCCCTGCTTATTTTAAAACACCTCTTTATTTGTTACCTGAAGAAAAGTGAAGAAACCTGTTCTGACTCCAAGGCTCTTTAGAGCAGCCTCATGCTGGTGTCTGAGCACAAGATTACTGTGAATCTAATAGAACTAGTTGGTGCTACATTTAAGTGTCCCATGAACCTGCCAAATCAATGTGAGCCTACAGTTTATGTCAACCAGGACAAGACTGGACAATCCACAACACTGTTAATGTATGTGGTACAGTCACAGCTCTCAGTCAGGTACAGCAGAAATACAAATGCTCAGGGAGGTTAAAACCAGAAAAATCCAATACCGAGAAGAAAGCATAATCCATATTACTATTCCTTTTTGAAGCCACAGGCTACTATAGTAGTCACATGGGATAAAGGAACAATATCTTCAAGTATATTCTACAGAAATACAGTTTCCCTCAGTGTACCAGATATTTTACTCTTACATTTCTATACACAATTACTTCTACAATTCAATCATGATGTTTCAGTTTACCGTTTAACAGGGTACTTCACTAACAGTTTGTTTTCGTTAATACAAACAGAAAAACCCCCATACACCTACATTTGAAATCTGCTTCAGTGGTAAACTCAATAAAGTCCATACTTCTTGTGCAATTTATCTGTTTATGTAAAGTTATCTTTCAGACACAATATTTGAAGCAGATCTTCATAAAAGAAATGTTGAACATTTCACCACACAGCATACATGACAACAAACCATAAATAAAGGTCAATGACACAAAACTTCCTCCTAGAAAGCTCCAGGCTCTGCCAGAAGGAACTGGGTTTCTCCATGTTGCAAATCCGTGACCTTCCCTGCATACGCACCAAGTCTTTATGGTAAACATGCCCCTATGTGGCCAACATTTCCTGTTTACATATGTAGTAATAAACTCTTCTAGAAGTTTTCTTCTTTGCCTTTGATACCTTTCAGCCCTTTTTAAGGCAAATTGTTTTGGTTAGTTAATTAAATAATAGTAAAAATACTAGAATTAATTGAAAGAATGACTGAAGCTTTTCAAGTTACTCAGTGAAATTTACCAGTTTTAGCAATGACTTAATCTCTTAATTTTATCAAGTATACTCAGAAGACTGTCTGCAGAGGAATACTCTTCCACAATTAATAATTTAAAAGAAAACATATATGAAAAATTGAACAGTTATTTTTATAGTTTGATGGTTTTGTTATTTATGTGATTTGATTTTCCTTTCATCTTGATAAATGAAAACAGATTATTTCAATGTTTTCTATTTCCTATTCTTCAGCACAATGTTGAAAAATTATATTGTCTGCACTAGAGCAAATATCAGAAAATATATTCATAAAAATATTTGACTCACATATTTCTATTTAGCTTTCATTTTACTAGAAAACAGACCACAATTTTACCTAATATTTTTAGAAAAAATATCAGATATAGCTCACAGAGGTTTTGTGCTGAGCCATGGTTCATCTAAACAATATTTTTTTGGGAAAGCTTGAAGCTGCAAGTGAAGGGTCATTTATTTCCTAGAGTAAAGATAATAAATTGGATGATTAGTTGCAATACACTTGACAACAACTTGAAAATAAAATAGCAGTTGTGTCTAATAGAAAATTAATTTGTATCCATGAAAGGACTTCAGCAAGTTCTAAAAATGTAAGAACCATGACTATCTCTCATTCATCTAATCTGAAATAAAGTTTCTTCTGCTAAAACAAAAGACAGTAAAACTGACATCATAAAGCTCCACCATCTTTCTCATTCTTAGACACTAATGCTTTTTTCCCCAACCCAATTACGCTTAGAACAAAGTTATGGTAATAACGATTCACAAAAGAGAAGAGTAATGAACAAAGGACAAGACATGAAAGCAACACAACCGTTACAGAAAGGATGATGTATTTCCAAGACAGTCACAATATGCAGCTTCATGAAGATGAGAGAGAAGGAGCTGCCTGATGGAAAAATATACAACGTCAGAAACCACAGCATCACTACCTCCTCACCAGATAAATGCTCTTCTTTCAGATCCTTTAATGTCTGAGTTCTCAAATTCTGTTTCTCTGGCTTTATTTTTTCTCTCTTTAATCCTTGTTAACAAAAAAAAAAATAAAATAAGACAATGTTTCAAAACCAGCTGACAGAGAGGCTGTTGTTGTAATGCCTAGCCTAAATCCAGCTCCTCTGGCCACCTAAGGATTAAGTCTTCAGTCAGAAAATAAAGAACTTCCACCCTTGACTAGTGTAAGAACTACATTCTGCCTTCCAAAAACAGACTTCTGCTCTCTGAATCCCTGTCTGCACACTTCTCAGCCTGCTTTCTTAGTAGAAGCTGCAAGCAAGATCTATGATCTATGACCATTACAAGGCTGTAGAATTTCCAGATTTTTTGTAACAGATGTATTTTAAAATTGGTGTAGCTATTTTATCTCAAAAGCTTTAAGATTTTGCAGCCAGGACCATTGTAATGCAGTTACTTTGGAATCAGCACCAGTAATGCATAGGAGGCAATATTATGGTCGAGGCTCAAAAGGAGATCTCCCTCTTCAGAAGAGTCCTCTGAAATCCGTGAAGTTTAGTCTGAAAAGGGTTCAAATTTTTGGGAGGTGCAACACAAACAAAAAATTTTTGGAATTACATTAGGCTAAACCCTAATTTTTTCTTCAAAAAATATTGTTCTGAAACTTGGATAAAGAAGTAACAGAAAGAAGCAGAAACACCAGAGTAGTTTCTATGGCACTTCCTCTTTCCACATAAGATGGGAAGATGGTGGGACTGTGTGAACCTCCTCCCTGAGGAGCACTGATTCTCATACTGGCCTGGTGTGTCTCTAGGCTACATCCTTACACACCTACAAAGGTAAGTTAAACTGATTTTGTGTTCCATACAGTCCCTCACAGCACTAGTTTTGAAATCCAGCCTTTCGCGGACAAACAGTTGAACGAATACTGCTAAAATAGGAATTGGTGGTAGCAGGCTATCCAATCTAGTCCAACCTACACCCTAAAATCATGTGGGAGTCCCTGTGACTTTTGAAACACATATTTTTGCATCATCCATAATTAAGAAAAATCTACTCTGTGACTGCTACTCAAAGACATTTCCACCTGCACCTGCAGAAACACAGTCCATCTTTCAAATCCTTAGGGAATTCTAGGCACTATGAGAAGTTTACTTTCCTGTTATTTTTTCATGGCGTCTACATAAAACCAGTATTTTTCACTACTACATGCTAAATCCCATATCCTGCTTCCCAGGTCTGATTCTGAAAGGCTTGGGACTTTGAAGTATTCACTGCTGTCTGAATTTAGATACTGTGAAAAAATAATCCTCAAGTTCTTTGACAAATTTCCCTCAACTAAATACACTCAAGGAGTGTTATATCAGGGCTTCCACATCATACTTTGATTGTAAGCTGTGAGTGGTGGTCATTCACCTGCAGTTCCTGAAAGTGCACTAGTTAACACAAGTGCACACAGTTCATCAATAGTAGGTGCCTGTACAGAGTGTTTATTTTACCCCATGTTTAAGGCCACATACCTGCAGTTACAACCTGCCACCACTTGTCTGTGTGCAATAGATACAAGTAACAGATTCTTCCACTCTAAAATAGCAGAGGAAAACAACTTGAAATTACTTTGACATTCACCTTACCTGTCATTTTTACCCTTCTCTCCTCGCCTTTGACACAGCATCTTAATGTCAAGAAATTAATTTCTCATAATTTCTCATAAAAGATGAAAAACCCCAGCCCCACAACCCAGACAACACTGTACCCAAATAAAACCACCAAAATCCCCAAATGCCCCTAGTGGCATTACATTTTCTCTCTCTCTTTCTTTTTTTTTTTTCTTACCTATCTGTCTTTCCAGTCATCTACAGGATCATGATTAGCATAAACTAGGGGGAAATGGGCTAGCTTTCAACTAGGAATGCTACTCATTGTAAATTCACTTACAGTACCAAAGAATATGAAAATATCAATCAGAAAAGTACTGCAAAAGCTGTGGCAATGTGTGGTTGATGAGACTGTGCTGCCATAGGTAAACTGCTAGAGGGAAGAGCTCAACTGTGGAGGGCTTTGCACTCCAACCATCAGGAAATAAATATGCAATGAAGAGAAGCTGTGAGAGTTTCATCATTACAGTATTCTACAACGTGGTGTAGAGATAGAACTGTACAAATTACAGCCAACATATTTTCTAGTGCAGGTAAGAACATAGTATTTTGCAGGCTACAGTAGCTCCCACTCAGAAGGAAGACTTATGCACATTGGAAAAATTAATAAGATAAATGTCCTTATAAAAAATAAATATTGTTCAAATAGTTAAAAAAAAAAGTGGTTATCCCACGTGTGTAAATAAGTACATACTTAATTTACTGTCCTGGTTAGAACGGCTGGGACCAATTCATCACTGGATGGGTGTAACCCAAAACTGTGTATTCTATAGCCTTCCATGCCATTTCCCAGAAACTGTTGTCAGTAGAGGCCTGTGAGGTGGGAAGATGTTCCTGTCCTCATACCCTTTTATGGAATTTCCCACTCTGATACCCTTTTATGGAATTCCCCCCTCTGAGGGAGGGACTGAGCACTCCCGCCTGAACTGGGGAATATATAAACTGGGAGTTTCGGAACCTTTGCACCACTCGTGGGATCCAGAGGAAGACTGAAGACCACTGCACTCAACCAGACTGCAGCTCACCGCTCTCAACCAGACTGAGACCACCACGCTCAACTGGACTGCAATCACCATTTTTCTGACCAGACTGCAGCAGATCTCCCACCAGCAGGTTTTTTTTCCCCTCTCCCTTTACTTTGGACTCTGGTGGGGGGGGGGGCCAAGGAACACCACTTTTGTTCATGTCCCAGGGTGCTGGGTTATACATTTGGGTTTTGCGAGTTAAAACCAATTGTCTGTCTGTATAATTGTACTTATTGTATTATTTTAATAAATTGTTATTCTGACTTATAATCTCTCTTTTGAGTTGAGTTCATTTCTCCTGCTGGTTAACTTTGAAACCAGCACATTTGCGAATATAATGGTCATGATTGCATACGCAAATGAAACCACCATCAGACATATTACACAATAATTTGCTACAGAAATGTATAAGAAAACACTTCACAGTATGACTGATTTGTCTATGTAACATACACATGAAATGTAAGTGGAGTCCTGAAAACCTGCTTGAACTAGATGGTAGCAGACTGTTTATCCAGTCTGCTCAACAACTACCTTATATTTTTGTGCTACATTTATTTTGTGCTATGTTTTCAGAAAATCAGAACCAATTACCTGATACAGGACTGACTAGAACTATAGAGGGTAGTCATAGACCAGAGTGTATTTACCTTATATCTTGCAAAACTCCATGACATCCAGAAAAAGTGGTGGACTGATTTAGCTGCAAAAACTCAACTATGTGCAGATACAGGGGATCACAAAGGATTCTATGAGGCCCTGAAAACAGCATATGGGCCTACATACCAGGTACAAAGCCCACTACTCAGTGCAGATGGTCAAACGCTTCTGACAGATAAAACTTCCATTCTGAATCGATGGTCTGAACACTTTCAGACTCTTTTCAGTACCAACCGTGTAGTCCAAGACTCAGCAATTCAGTCCATCACAAAACAGCCGGTAAAGTATGAATTGGATACTGCCCCCACTTTAGGAGAAACCCTCAAGGCCATACAGCAGGTGAAAATTGGCAAGGCAGCTGGGGTGGATGGAATTCCACCCGAAGTCTGGAAACATGGGGGCCTTGCACTCCATGCTAAATTTCACGAGCTTGTGGTGCGCTGTTGGGAACTAGGTGAACTACCTTCAGACCTTCGT
>NW_020925329.1:647929-706019 GCF_003984885.1 Neopelma chrysocephalum | reverse complement strand
AAACCTACGTCCTGAGGACCTCGCTGCCACCGTCCAAGCTTGCTCGGCCCTGGCAGATGAACCTCAGGATTAAAGGGTGGGTTCAGTTCCGCGCATACTGCATCTCACCTAAAAAATCCATTGCGCAGGCTTGAAGGCTTTACCCACATGCAAAAAGTCCTGTAGCGACGGGCGAGGGTCGAAACGGTAGGTGAAAGATGCACTGGGAGCCGCAGACTCAACCCTGCATACAGGCGGTTCAGGATATTGGTCATTTGAGACTGACGGAGATGAGAGTCTCTTGGGGCAGCACCCTGAACGACCAAGCAGCCTTTTCAAGGACAGCACTGCTTGCTCCACTCGGAGAGGGGCCTAGAAAAGGTGGCCTAAACAAAGCTCATCTCCACCTTCACCCGGTTGGTTAACCGCAGACCGACGGGCATCTTCTTCCAATGCGGTCGCACAAAGAGCAAAAAACAAAGGCATGCACCTGCCTCCAAAGGTGTACTCAAATTAACTCTAGCATGTTGGAACATCAGAACCATGCTCGATTCTGCCAATAGTGGACGTCCTGAGCGACGTTCTGCCCTAATTGCCCATGAACTGGGTCGTCTCAACATCGACATTGCTGCTCTCAGTGAAGTTCGCCTTCACGAGGAAGGCAGCCTCAGAGAACATGGTGCCGGTTACACACTCTTCTGGTCAGGTAAGCCCAGAACCGAAAAACATCTCTCAGGTGTCGGCTTCATGATCAAAAACTCTATTGTCCCTAAACTCGAAAATCTGCCGACAGGTCACTCTGACCGCATTATCTCCCTACGCCTTCCACTAAACAACAACCAACACGTTGGCATCTTCAGTATATATGCCCCAACTCTCCAAGCTGACCCTGCTGAAAAAGATAAATTTTACACTGACCTGCGCTGTCTTACCCAAAAGGTGCCCGCAGATGATAAGATCATTATCCTTGGTGATTTCAACGCCAGAGTAGGTAAGAATTTTGAAGCCTGGAAAGGAGTATTAGGCAAGCATGGTGTTGGAAACTGCAACGATAATGGTCGACTTCTGCTAGAATTCTGTGCGGAGCAACAGTTCACCATCACCAATACTATCTTTCAGCAGAAAAATAGTCTGAAGACAACCTGGATGCACCCCAGGTCTAAGCATTGGCACCTCATTGATTATGTCTTGGTGCGACAGAGAGATGTCCGCGATGTCCTCCATACCCGCGTGATGCCCAGCGCAGAATGTCAAACAGACCATCGGCTTGTGCGCTGTAAACTCAACCTTTATCTCAAATTCAAACCCAAGAGGGGCAGTATCCCAAGGAGAAGACTCCAAGTTAACGATCTCCAATCAGCCACAGTAAGAGAAAGATTCCAGGCAAACCTTCAAACTAAGCTTGATAACCATTCCACAGATTCTGCAGTTTCCTCTCCCGAAACAATTTGGCAGCATATTAAAAGTAGCATCCTGCAATCCTCTGAAGAATCCTTAGGGTTCTCCCTCAAGAAGAACAAGGACTGGTTTGATGAAAATAATCAAGAAATCCAGGAATTGTTGAGGAAGAAGAGAACCGCCCACCAAGCACACCTTGCACTGCCTTCCTGTCACGCTAGAAAAACAGCCTTTCGTCTTGCTTGCAGCAAGCTCCAACAGAAACTCCGTGACATCCAGAACAAATGGTGGACCGATCTAGCTGCAAAAACTCAACTATGTGCAGATACAGGGGATCACAAAGGATTCTATGAGGCCCTGAAAACAGCATACGGGCCTACATACCAAGTCCAAAGCCCACTACTCAGTGCAGATGGTCAAACGCTTCTGACAGATCAAACCTCCATTCTGAATAGATGGTCTGAACACTTTCAGACTCTTTTCAGTACCAACCGTGTAGTACAAGACTCAGCAATTCAGTCCATCACACAACAACCAGTGAAATACGAATTGGATACTGCCCCCACTCTAGGAGAAACCCTCAAGGCCATACAGCAGGTGAAAATCGGCAAGGCAGCTGGGGTGGATGGAATTCCACCTGAAGTCTGGAAACACGGGGGCCTTGCACTCCATGCTAAATTTCATGAGCTTGTGGTGCGCTGTTGGGAACTAGGCGAACTACCTTCAGACCTTCGTGATGCAGTCATCATCACCTTGTATAAGAAGAAAGGTACTAAATCAGACTGTTCAAATTACCGTGGTATTACTCTGCTCTCCATTGCTGGCAAAATCTTGGCAAGAATACTCCTGAACAGACTAATACCCGCTATAGCAGAAGAAATTCTACCTGAAGGTCAGTGTGGCTTCAGAGCCAACAGGAGCACCACAGACATGATATTTGTTCTCAGACAACTGCAAGAGAAGTGTAGGGAACAGAACAAAGGTCTCTATGTAACCTTTGTCGACCTCACCAAGGCTTTCGATACTGTGCGCAGAAAAGGTCTTTGGCAGATTTTGGAACGTTTAGGTTGTCCGCCCAAGTTCCTTAAAATGATCATCTCACTTCATGAGGATCAGCACAGCCAAGTCAGATATGGCAACACACTTTCTGAGCCCTTTCTAATAAAGAATGGTGTGAAACAAGGCTGCGTTCTCGCTCCTACCCTATTCACAGTCTTTTTCAGTATGATGCTTCAAAGGGCCTCGGCAGACCTCGATGATCAGGATGGTATCTACATTCGATATCGTACTGATGGAAGCCTATTCAACCTAAGGCGACTGAAGGCCCATACTAAGACCCTAAACCATCTTGTCCGGGAGCTGCTCTATGCTGATGACGCCGCCCTTGTTGCCCACACAGAAGCAGCTCTGCAGCGTTTAACATCCTGCTTTGCAGACGCTGCTGAGCTCTTTGGGCTGGAAGTCAGCTTAAAGAAGACAGAAGTTCTCCATCAGCCTGCACCTCAGGAAGTCCCCCACCGTCCCCACATCACCGTCGGCCAGTCAGAACTCAATTCAGTCCAACAGTTTAATTACCTAGGCAGCCTCATCTCCTCAGATGGTAAGATTGATGGGGAGATAGACAATAGGTTAGCGAAGGCATACAGTGCTTTTGGAAAACTCCATAAACGAGTTTGGCGTAATAAACACTTGAAGAAAAGCACCAAGATCAGTGTTTACAGAGCCATAGTGCTGTCTACTCTTTTATATGGTTCCGAATCATGGGTCATCTACCGCCACCACCTGCGTCTCCTAGAACGCTTCCATCAACGCTGCCTCCGTACAATCCTTAACATCCATTGGTCAGACTATGTGACCAATACATCTGTTCTCGAACAGGCAGCAATTACGAGTATTGAGGCCATGCTCCTGAGAACGCAACTGCGTTGGGCAGGGCACGTCTCTAGGATGAAGGACCACCGCCTCCCTAAGATCCTGCTCTATGGTGAACTTGCCACTGGCTGCCGCAAGAGAGGAGCTCCAAAGAAAAGATACAAGGACTCCCTGAAGCAACAACTCAGCCTCGGGCATATTGATCACCATAACTGGTCCACTCTGGCCTCTAATCGGGAGGCCTGGAGACAGACCATTTATAACGCTGCTGATGCTTTTGAGAAGGCACGCAGGATCACTCTTGAGGAGAAAAGACAACGCAGAAAGAATCGAACCTTGCAGAATATACCATCTAAGGAGTCTTTCTGCTGTGTCTTTTGCAACCGGACTTGCCTTTCTCGTATTGGCCTTTTTAGCCACCAACGCGCTTGCATGAAAAATGGGTAGAGCCCTTCCCAAATCTTCGTTCGCGAAGCCTAGCCATGATACATATCCAGGAGACAGAAATTTTCTGAGAACTTATTAATCCTTGATTTTCACAGCAGTAAGCAGTATTTCATTATCACATTCAGCAGTAATAAGGCTTGTTCTAAGCCTTGCCAGACTTGCCTGGCCTGAGTGTTCAAGGCCAGGTTGGATGCAGCCTGGAGAAACCTAGTCTAGTGGAAGATGTCTCTGCCCATGGCAGGGAGTTGGAACCAGATGATCTTTGAGGTCCCTTCCAACCTAAAATATAGGAACCTCTGCTTTAGAAAACTATCAATACTAAAGAAACATTTAAGCATCTGTTTAAATGACACTAAAATAAATTTAAATACCACAAAAATAGATGGAAAACAGGTACATGTCTTAATATGTCACATCCCTAGTGACTGTCAACGCTTTGCCCTTTCGTGGGCTTGTCTTTGTTCAAAAACCAATTAATATTTGCCAGACTTAAATGCTTCTAGGCCTCTTGCCTCAGGCCTGCTCAAATCACTCCAAGATTCTTCTTTCTCACCTCTTTACTCACATCTCTCTTGTTTTTGGCTCCAGTGAGGCATCATCAGTCTTTATCAGGCAGGAAAACACATTTAATCCTTTCTCACCATGGCCAATGCCTCAGAATTGGTGACTGGTTCAGATATTCAGGACTGACTTCTACCATTTCAAAATAAGTGGATTATCAGATATGAACTGAAAACT
This sequence comes from Neopelma chrysocephalum, assembly GCF_003984885.1. NCBI lineage: Eukaryota > Metazoa > Chordata > Aves > Passeriformes > Pipridae > Neopelma > Neopelma chrysocephalum. The sequence continues at coordinate 701,585 of NW_020925329.1, read as the reverse complement.
TATAATATTGGTAATATGACCACCTCTCCTTTAGTACCTGCACTTCACAGCTTCCTTTAAGTTGGTCCTAGACCATATAGCAAGTCCAGAACTTGGGATAAAGTTCATATTGTTTAATAGCCATCCACAAATATAAGTTTAAAACTGACACTTACAAAAACTGACAATGACAATTACAGCAGTAATGCTGTAATTCTTTTCAGGCCGTTGCCCTACCAAACCAGAAGGCTGTATTGAGGTTTCTTGAGTTATATTCCTGTTTTACGGGGAAAAACCCAAAAAAACTATGCAATTCACATTTATTTCATTATCTGTTTCAGTGCTGAGATAACGAAACTTGGACAGACAATTCTTTAAGTCTATTTAGACCATAGTTTTTCTCAAAATCTCCTAATTTATTTTATAACATTTTTTCCCCATGAAATTAAGAAAATAATTTGGCTTGAGTATCTCAAGCAATCTTATAGGGGTTTTTATTAATTATTCTTGGCATTTACCAGGTACCTAAGGTAAATATAGATGATTCTATCAGCTTTCACCTTATTATCTGGTATGGTTATCATGGGCCAAGAACTACATTGCTGTGGTTCAGCTTAACCTACTTCAGTTACAACCTGATTTACCTTGAAAGAGCTACATCTGTCTGTCTGTTCTTTCTTCAACAAAGTAAGTGGGAAGACACATAGACACTTAGATCGCATCAAAATTCCTACAGTTCTTCAATTGAAATAAATGAAAAAAAATGGATTTTCACATGGCACATCTAGATCTAAAATGTCCTAACAGAAAAATTTGCGATTACCTGTTAGACGATAAAGACAACTGAGGATTTCTCTCAGTTTCCTCTTATGCCAGATTTATAAACATATTATCTCCTTTCTTCTTTTTTTCCCAATGGAATGTTTCATTACCTTACAGTACTTTATTGTATTACAATATATTAGAAAGCAAATAAAATAAGCATTATTATTATTATCATTAGTTCTTCATCTTCCATAAAAGAGAACAGTTTCAGCCGCTGGTGTAATCTACCTTTTTATGATTACTTATATATATATGTGTGTATTATTACATTGATCAGAATATTTTCAAGGTTCGAATTGAATTTAAAAAGGAATAACAGATCTTTTGAAAAGAAAGACAACCTGAACAAGATCTAGTTCAAAAGACACAGCTAATTTAAAGCTCAAAGAAGAGAAGGGTTACCTATTTTCTTTGGAAACAATGGGAACAGACATAAAAAATTTCTTTCTTGATTCAAACAAACATAGGAAATCTTGAAAATCCTACAAGCTTCTATCTTTCTCAAGATTCTACTCAGCCCTCAAATTTTTTAATACTCATCAACTAAGACTCCAAATCTTGCACCTCCTGCCCAAATTATAGAGTCCAAACTTCATATGAAGTAGCTACATTGTAATTTTGTTTCAGCATAAAAAAACAGAAATCAGGAACAGAGATAGCAAAGACTTTCAGAAAAAGTTTGGAGTTCTTGAAAAGGAGTAATTTAAAATCCCAGGCCTTAGGCATTTGGACACTTTGAATTTTTGAAACATTATTACACTGCTAAAAATGAAGTCTGTTTGCTTCTGGTTTTTGGTTTTTTTTTTTGTTTTGTTTTGTTTTTGTTTTGTGGGGAGGTTTGTTTGCTTGTTTGTTTTTCAAGGAAAATAAATGTTTGGAGGGAGGAGGAGACTTATGTTTTCTGTCCTCAACATTAAGAACTCTCTTTCCGGGATATGGAAATTGTTCCCTTCTACTTGTCCCACTATCTGGTAGAAACCCACACCCAAACCTTGAAGTTCAGTGCTTTTATTTTTTTCAGGTCTTGAGAATTATAGTTTTTGAGGATTAGACGAGATGACTCAAAAGCTTTTGTTAGTCCCTCTGTTCCCATGTAAAATCATCCCTGTAAAGTAAGCAAAAATAATTGCTGACCTGTGCAAATCAAATACTCTAATGTAGATTCATCAGTTTCTAACAGTGGTAACACTCTTTTTCTGAAGCTCATTTTGCTGCACTGCCATGCTATCCATCTCCTTGACTGACAAGACCGGAGCTTAATTCAGGAGTGGAAGGCAACTGGCTAAATTGGCAGGATTCCAAATGCATTCCCTAGGGTCCCAGTCCCTAACTCTTGTTCTATGCTTATGAGTGTCTGCAAGAAGGTTATCACATCTGGGGTATATGGAGTTTTATGCAAACTATGGTTTTTGTCTGGGAGATTTCCTACAAAAATTGAAACAAACAAACAAACAAACAAAATTCAGTTTCTGTTAAAGAAAAAGGAAAAGAAAATTAAAAAAAAAGAAAAGCAGAGGTATAATATTTCTTCTACTCTAAGGGGCTCTCAGGAATAATAAGCTCAAGAATCCTACATGTCATGCACCCTCACCTGTTCTTTCTCCTGTTCAACAGCTGCTGGCAGTCACTGTAACAGGATAACTATTACTTTAGAGATTTTGAGCCTGTGAAGGGAACTTCTACCTTAAAACAGGTATAAGACAAACAGGTTACCTCAGCAAAAGGTAAACTTTCAGGGGGGAAGAAAAAAATATCACAGCTCCATCCAGCAGCCTAGTTCAGGGACTGAGTGAATCACTCTGCTCATCTACGTTATTAGACTGTACAAGTAACCCACCACTCTGAGCTGAACAGTCAGTCCTCTCCAAACACCTGAATTTTCTGTCCAGTTAAATACCTATATAACATCTTAAAAAATGAAGAACAGAGACTTTTCTCCCTGAACCTATTCAGTTCCAAGCTTCCAAGAGGAAGAAATTTCTAACACCATTCAACTCTATAGAAATCTCAAGAAGAAAGACAGTAAAAAACCATGAACTGAGCATCTTCAGTGCTGCTTCTGGGTTTTATTTTGACTATATAACATAATAAAGTCTGTCTTTCAGAGAGGAAACCTAAATAACCCTTCAAAACCTGAAGGAAGTTAAATAGAAGAGGCAGGGGAAATATAAATACTCTGGAAGTAAAGGTCTACTTCAGTGTGGCTAAGGGACAGTTCTTGGATAATGTACACAGGAGAGAACTCAAGTAAAGACTGCAGTTTCAAATCTGGAGAAAGGCTTGTGTGCCTCCAAGTTTGATGGTCTTTTCTAACTGAACTAACTAGTTCTGGTCTAATAAAAGATACTACCTCACTTGGAAGTTTTGCTCTGCCTTATATTTTTACAGCATCGTGGCTCTAATAGCTGCATTACTAAATCAAGGTTATTGAGACCAATTGTTTCATTTGTGCTCAAGGAAGAGTTCCATCTCTCCTGTTTAAAGAAGTAAAAGGGGTCTTTGAAAACTAACAACGCAAACTCATCCATATTTTAGAATAATCAGCAAATTCTTCTGCCTTGATTTCTTCTTTTTTTTCTCCGTTCAGTATAGGTGGCTACAGTAAAAGGGTATGACAAATCCTCAGTGGGGGACTTCTGGAATTCTCATTTCTGTCTAAGTAGCATCACCAGTGCTGAGATGGGGGAGAAAAGCACCATGGATCCTGTTAGATTTGACTGTTCCCATCAGATTTGCCAGTCTTCCACAGTGTAGATACAGACAAATAGGAAAAAAAATACCAGCCTACCCAGTCTGGCTAATACTATACTTGTGGTAGAGCAGTACAACAAAAATTACATGAAACCCACAAAGAATACAGATTCTATATGGCGAAGACTTCACAGTTTTCATTATTTAACTAAGGACAAGCTGGGATGAAGGCAGGACAAACAGTACAGACAAAGAGAGCAGAAGGCTCTCAGCTGTCTCCTTGTCACAGCTGAGGTCACAAGCTCAGGAGAAGTGGCAGGAGCAGCAGGTGCTTCTGAAATCCTGCTGGCACAGGGCCACTGTCACATGTTTGCCAGATCATGCCACATGAATCAATAAAACCACTCTCCTCATAAGAGACACAACGAAATAAACCTCTACCAGTCACAAATAGTTTCTTCAGAGACTTGGAGGACTTGACCTAAGACACAGAGGAGATAACTGTACTATTCTCAGTGATTCCACGGGCTTGGAATTAGCTTCATTAACTGTGGGAACGAAGAGCACGGAAGAAATGTCACCCAATGGGCTGCCTGGGAAACTGCTCCCCCAGGCACTGTGATTGTCATTGACCTTCATGGGGACAAAAAACAAAACCAGTTTTCATACATCTGTTTTCAGTTGATCTATTTTCAGTCAATTTACTTCTCCTTAGGGCAAATGTCTCACGAACTAAATAATGGCAAAACGTGGGAGACACGTGTGAGAAAGGGGCTTCCACAAGAATCACATACATGAAAAATACCACATCTAAATTGCTGGAAACAGAAACTTGCTAAGATAACGGGCTTCACGCAAATTGCAGATGACCTGGGAAAAGCCAGGACCTAAATAAGACGGACACAGAGTCTGCTGCCTGGTACACAGTTTCTTGTGTTGACATATCAGGAGCAGGTTACTCCTACCTTTGCCAGGTAGAGCTATGTACAAATTGAAGTTTGTAGTTCATTGGAATCACTTTCCGTTGCCATTGTGTAAATGCATTGCATGCTTTACTCTGAATCCCTCCTAATAGAATGGGGCAATAATAATTTAATATCTATATATCTATAGATATAGATTATTATATACAGTATTATTTATTAAGAAAAATAAAGAAGGTAGAATCAATATAATGCTACTCTCAGAAAAAATGTGTGCTTGTGTTTCTGGTAGAGAGAGACAGCTCTTTCTCTGATTTTTAAGTACCAGTGAAAAATGTAAGATTATTTTAAAATATATTACACTGTTAAACTATTATATGTATATTTATTTCATACCTATTATTTTTAAAGTGTACTTTATAGTGTATTAGCTAATAATGTATAGCACCAATTTACAGGCAGACATTAAAAAAGATTTTTTGGTCTCTTTGGTAAATACTGAAAGAAGAATTAAAAATTTTAATCAATGTCTTTCTTTCATTTCACTTTACCAGGTAGCCCAGCTAGAGGATCTAAAATAATCATTGTTTCCTTGCATAAATGTCTGTATATAGAAAGGGCTTTGTTGGCAAAAAAGGTGAATTACTCCATTGTTATTTTGTATAGCATACCGCTACAGGACACAATTTTTTGCCCAAGAATATACAGAAATCCTGCTGACACATGTAGCTCTTTGTGTAGGAGAGGACAATATGCAACTTTTTCAATCAAATGGTTTAATTAATACTCACAAGAAACACCTGTTTGTAGAGTAAAAAATGAAGCTATTAATAAGTGAATTTGATCAGTAATGCCTTTTCAGTCTCATTGACAACATGTGCTCTCCAAAAATATAAGTAGCCATACTAAATAACATTTCAGCCTAATCAGTTATTATTTCCTCTTTTCTAGCTGTTTATTCCATAGATTATATTGTTGATCATGTCTTAGTGACATCATATTGAGTTGCCTTTGAAACAAGTGTCATGTCATAAAAACAATATTACTTATTTCAGCCACAAAAATGGAAAAGAGAAAAATATCTTTCTAAATACAAAATGCTTCCTTTCAAGTATGTTGCCAACAATGTACTTTCAACAATGGACATTAGGTTATTTTAAAATTTTATATTTTAAAAATATCTGTGAAGTAAATTCAGTGGCTTTTCCAGTATCGTGCACTGGACCAGTTCTGCTCTTAATTGCATCAACACTCTCCTCTAAAATCAATGTTCTTACTCCTTTTGACTCAGATAATATATTATTTAAATATATTATTTCCTTTCCATCTTTCTTTTTTTTTTTTTTAATAACTCAATTTCAACTTTTTTTTTTAAGTTCATTGTGCCCCAGGCTTAAGTTCAGTTTGGACAGTCTGAACAGAGGAAAAAAAAGCAAGACAAACACTGTTGTTTCCTTCTGAAAGTTATTCAGGCACCAGGGGCTAGGTCTTGATTAATGCTCTCTTTTGAAGTCATTGTTATCTAAGCTCTTATACAATTTGTTTTGGAATATTCATTGTTTTCAAAAGTAGTGCTGAAAGCTTAATGAAGTTAACACAAAGAACTACTGTAGTGGGGTAATAAGATAAGTCCATACCAACGAAAGGGATAAAAATGAGTTATTTCATATGCTGCCAGTGAGTATCAGTGTTAAGGGACTATATGAGCAGTGAAAGTTTGAATAAGTTGCCTAAACACATGCATTTAGTAACATTTGAGATACCCTAGGATTTCTCACATGGCATTCTTATGCGAATCCAAAAAGGCATAAATCTTCCTTATTTTCTTGGGGTATCACATCTGACAGGCCCATGCAAATTCCGCAGTGTCTGAAATGACATGAGAGAGTTTTGCTGAGGCAATTGAACCAAGCTCTAAGTGTCTGTATATTGCCCCACTTGTCAACACCACAAAATAATTAGCTTTACACTTTGTTGATAAAGGACACACCTATTAAATGCTTCAAACACATTCTGGAAAATCTGCTCTATATGAATTTTACATAGTCTGTGAAGCATGAACATGAGAAGACTGAACTCCCAGCACCTTTACGGTACATGCTTTGTTCTCCTGGCTGTCAAATTATGGCACATTCCTCTGGGTTCCATGTTTGCAAAACCTTAATAAATCATGTAAAACCCAGAAGTCCAAATAATCTGCTGCGTAATTAGATACAGCCTCTGTGACATTTGCAAAGTTGCTGCTGTTTCATGTCATAGTGAGTTGGTTGGTAGTGAATTAATATAGTTACTTAATGTAGGTATCAACAGGCTTTTGTTCCATCAATATGTGCAAGATTAGAGCACAGCCACATCATAAACTACTTCCCAATCATATGTAGTGTAGAATGTTTATAAATTAAAGTGAAAGACTCAGAACAATTCAATTTATACTATGAAATGTGATTTTGTTCTAGATCTGTTTCCATTTGGTGTATGAGAAAACTTCTTTTGAGACAATGTTTGCATTACACAGACAAAACACAGCGCCTGTTCTGTAGCTGTCATTAGCATAAAGGCTTAATCCTTTTCATTTTGATAGCATGGCCATTATGTTTAGCAAACTTTGTCATCTTGCCCAAGTCACTGTGACAAGCACAGTTTCTTTTTAGCTTGTTTTCTGGTTAGTTTCCTTCTCCACAGTCAGCTTGCTTTCACGTCCACACCATCCTCCTTACCTCACAAGGGTGGGATGCTTCTCGTTTCTCTCTGCACCAGCCAATCCATCCCTGGATACTCTAAACCTCCAAGTTGATCCATTCATCCCTTTCCTGCCTCTTGGCTATCAAGGTGACCAACTCCCAGAGCTCCAGTTCTACTTGGGTAAGCTTTTGACCTTGTACCCTGATGGACAAGGATGGCTTGTACTCCCAACAATCACTAGTGACATTCAACATGGCTTTAGAGAGGTCACTCAAGAACAAGTCAAAACCTCAATGTAAGCTCCTTTCTGCGGTTGGCTTATTTGATTTTTAACATTACTTAAATTTAGATTTCTCTGTTAATGTTTATGATTATACTGACCTCTAGGGGTTTGCTTTCCATCATAGAGTCTTTGACTAGAGAATGGCGAGGTCAGTTTCCTGCCTAGTTGTACCAGTGGCACTGTATTCTCACTTTTTTTACCAATTGCATTTTTTTGAGAAAAGGAAACAAGACATGAAATTATCACTAAGATGATAAGACAGAAAAGCACACACATACGTATTTGTAAGGCATCCAGTAACCTAAAACACAGCTTCAGATATGAAGAAAGTCTTTAACAAATTTGGTACACTTTCAAGGCCTGCCAATGAAATGTCTTACAAATACAATGAGCAATGCTATTAAATATATTTCTTATCTCTTAAAATCATCCTGCTATATTAATGGGTTAACACCACTAATTTTTATTCCATAGACCTTTGTTCCTTCTAAGAATCATTAGCAAGACTTTTAGGAAGAAGGACTTGTGCAGTTTTCAGTAATAACTCACCTGTTGTCAAAGATGTGCTTTTCTCATATAGGAGGGCATTCTGATGGCTTTGAATGATACTAAACCAGCTTCTGAACTATGAAATTGATTCTTTATGTGAAAATGCTGCAGTTTAACTATATAAATCTTTCTCAAGGGACTTTTGGTATATATACAACATTGTCTAGTAGTGTGCATCAACAACAATTGTATTCTACAAATACATGGTGGCCTTAGCACCTCTCAGCAACATGTATTTTCCAAGAAAAAAAGTCCATAATGTTAACACTATGGTAGTATGATTTCATTTGAATGCTATGAATTTCATTTGAATTCAGTAAATGTAGAAGCGAATGATTCCTGCTGCTTGGAGATATACTGAGTTACACAACCTCAGTGACAGGATTACACACAGATGCAACAAATTCTACATTTTTAACATGGGTATGTATATAATCACTCCTTCATAATGCGCTCTACTTCATATTTACTCAAATGAACAGTCAACTCACAAGTCACCAAAATTATTATTCATGAGTGAAAAAAAAATATTCAAGCCACCATCACAAATCAGAAACAAGTTCTGTAAAATTTCATAAATTCCAGCTCTCACTAAACCTTAATCTCACTGTTATGATGCACATACTCAGGGAACGTGTAGAACTTGTACCACTAGCGCCCCAGCTGTAATCAAAACAGAAGAGATGCCAAAAAGTTACAGTCTAAATTTGGAAAGGCAGACTGGCTTAGTGCCCAAAATAAAACACTCCTGATTTCTGCTCTTACTTAACACATCTGGAATCACCAGCTAATTGGTAAATCCATAGGTGGAAAATGGGTAATCCTGTGTTCTTCATCTGAATTGAGGGGGAATTTCACTGTGGAAAACTGTATCAACTATCAATAGGACCAGATATAGTACAGAAAAATAACATTAAAAACCCCTAAACCAACATCTGAAACTTTCAAATTTTAAATAAAGGGTAGAAATACACGATAGGGTGATTCTTAGTTGTCAGTTAAATTTGAATTTACTACAGTAATCTGATAGAATTCTTAGCTGTTTTATAAATTGCATGTAAGAGAGCCTCTGGCAATAGTATCAGAAAACATTACACTTGGAGAGGCATGCTGAATTCCAGTCAAGGACTGGACATGCCTCATTTTGCTCATCAAATTCAAATTCCTGGCCTTCCTTCTTCAGATTCTTTTAATGTTGTTTTTAATTTGGCTTCTGTTTCTTTCAGTCCCGTGTAGACTTTGTGTAGTTAATTTTCTTCTATAATTCCATTTGGAGGCTTCTATCCCAGGCCTGTATTTATACAGCTTTTTCCCACTCTGTCCCTGAGTCTTCTGGCTGTTTCTGTCTTGAATTGTTTTGTATTATACTTGGGAAGATTCAGGCCCCAGTTCTACATGGCTGGAAATTCCTTATCTTTTTTTTTTTTCCACCGCAAACAGACCCACTGATACCAGGCAAGCAAAGCACAAAGTGATCTTTCTACGCAGGCCAGTAGCTTTGTGAGAGTTATTATATCTGCTTTCCCTTACCAAACATCAAGGTTTTTATGCAGCTGCCATTGTCTGGTTTAAGTCATAACCTTTGAAATTCAGAATCATTAAAAATCATCCTTTTCTATTAAAAGTGTTCAAAACAAGCTCAAATCCTGTGCATATTTTTGTTAGAATATCTTATAGAAGTAAAATCTGTCACAATTTCCCCAAATCACCCTAAGAATGGGGTGGATGATATTTTTTAAGAAAAAGAGCTGCTTTTCCATTCCCCGAAACAGTGGGAATCCTGTGAAAATATTCCTGTAGCTGTCAAGTTTGGGAACATCTGTTAGACAGTTTATCTGTAACAGCCCAGCACCACAGAAGCAGGGTTAGTATGTAAGAACAAATGAGATTTCGTAATTTGAAGAGGTCTGGAGAAGAAGGAATTCTGTTTGGATCTTGTAATGTCCTGAGAAACCTATTAAATAATAATTAAAAAAAATCAAACAAACAAACCCAAAGTTACATGGGTTCAAAGGGATTTAACTGCAGAATGTCCAGATGATGGGTGAATTGAAATGCAGCAATATAATTACCACTTCTCTATGGTTAACAGTAGTAAAAAATACTCTTCCTGCAAACATAAGAGGCATTTAGTTAGTGGTTCTAAATATTATGTTGCTAGGTGCTGCATAAAACTAATTCTCTGTGTTGCTGTGGTCCAAATCAGAATTAGTAACAAGCACATACTATTTAATGAACAGCTTGAAAGCTATTCTCCCTGACATTGCCTCCAGAGCTAAATGAAGAAAATGTGCAGTTTCACTCCTTCACATTAAAATGTGATTATTTTATATAAAACTAAAAGTTAGTTGTTGGTTAATAATGGAGTAAAACACAATAAAGAACAACAGCTTATAATTATAATGCACAATAAAAATATTTCAGATATTATTTGTATACCAAATATACAGTATGGTAGACACCAGTTTTGTTTGGTTAGTTAAATTATATTTTCATATGCCACACTTTGGTGCATAAGCAAAATGCTTTATGGTAAGTACTCATTAAACAATTCTTCTAGTTAGTGAGTGTTGAAAAGCTGAGCAAATTTATTGCAATGAGTTGCAAACACATAACATGAAAGCTAGGAGGAAAAACCATGAGTCTTGGGAATTATTTTATTATATGTGTTGTTAATTACATAATGCCTGGTGTTACGGGCCTTCTTTCAGCAGTCAGTGTCCAGCCAGTCACAGAATCTCTGAATATCCTGAATTGGAAGGGACCCACAAGGATCATCAAAGTCCAGATCCTGGCCCTGCACAAAACAGGCCCAAGAATCCTACTCTGTGCCTGAGAGCGTTGCTCTTGAGCCCTGGCAGCCTTAGTGAACTCACGTCAGTGTAGCTGTGTTAATATACTCAGTGGAACTGACAGGAATCCCAGTTTCATTCAGCCCAGGTGAAATTTATATAAAGGAATGCATCAAAAGATATTTAAAATTATGATGCACTTGAGCTAGCATTTGGGAGACAACGGTGTCTTGACAGCTTTTATTACAGCTATTTACAATTGCTTTTGCATGGATTTCTTTTTCAGTTTTGCTGCCCTTGTTCATTGTAAAATGACTGTGTAATATTCACCAAGTCAATATTAGTATCAGGGTGAAGTAGAAAACCCTGTGGGCCTTGTATTTTAATGAAAAATGCCATAGGAAATGTGATGTCTGCATAATCACAATACTATTTCAGTGTGATCTCTCACACCAAGAAGGACTCTCTCCCTCTTTCCCTGGAAGATCTGCAAAATCTTAATATTAAAAAGGTGTTTAACACAACAGAGAAAAGCTGCCTATGATAGGTCAGAATTAAACCAAATGCTAAAAAGTATTAGAGAGTTACAATTACTTCCCTAGCTTTCATAGTCACTAGCACCAAATGATCACTTATTTATTTATTTATTTATTTATTTATTTATGTTTGCAGATGATTAGGAAATGAGCTGAATCTGCTTATTATAATTCCTTCTCCCAATTTCAGTGGAAAATCTTCCCTTACTCTTCTAAGCTGTTTAATAACTGCTTCACAATGTTCAGTCTGTTATTTCATAGAACTGAAAGGAGGCACTCCTCTTCACAGTGTGGCTTCTGGACTTCTGGTGGTTTTTGTTGTTTTTTTTTAATTACTTTGTCATGCAAGCTTAATATATCTTACACACTGAGAATGAGACTCATAGAGGTGGCTTTTCAGGTTACCACTGCTCATCAGCTAGATCAGTAACCACCAGAAATAAGTGTTAAAGAGAAATACATGGAATGTATTCAGTTTGGAAAATCTTAACAAGGATATATATTAAATATCAAGCGTCTTATCTCAGTAGGTGCTCTTCATGTGGGTTGTCCATGTTGAAAGAAAAGCCTCCTATCTGTACTCACATTGTGCAGTAAAAGCAATGATTCAGAACATATTCAAAGCATTTTTTGTATTTCAACAATTCCATAGTTAAATTGGTAGTTACTGAACTCTGGACAGGTTTAGACAGAATACTGCAAATATTCACTGTGTAAACTACAGAGAGCATCAATAAATGTGCTTTGCTATTTCATTCTACAGCTTCAAAAAGGTGCAATAGCCACATACAAGTTCCTTTAGTTGTTTCCCAAAGTCCTTTAACAGGCAGAACTCAAAAGGAAAGCTGGTCTAGAAAAAGCAATATATAATATTCCACTTTTTAAATTGATGAAATACCATCATTTATACTTCTAAATAGAAGTTATTCCTGTAAATGCGCACCATCTCAATCTGAAAAATTTATCACACTAAACTGTAAAATTTGCATTTTATATACCACTACTGTACAACACACCCATGTACTCTGAACAGAAGCAATAGTGGAGTTGTAAACGTCTGTTATTCAGAAACATCTTATGCAATTCACCTTTATAACTTCCTGCTGGTTGCATTTAACCTTTGATTTCACCACTGAAATATTTTATGTAATAGTAGCCAAAGCAAACATCACAAGTATACTAGAACCCTTTCCTGTACAGCTTAAATTTCATTCACAGAAACACGCAGAAATTATTTTTCTTTTTCTCTTTTTTAAAAAATTTTTTAAGACAGGTTTCCACTTAGCTGTCAAGACCTGTCATATCTTATTAAGCATGCCAAAAAAATGAAGTGTTAGCTAAGAACAGTATTATTTGTCTTACCTGCTCTGTAGACCAAACCCTCCAAAATAATTATCACACACTTATATATTCAAAGCCAGTTTTTGACAATTTGTTTTCGTCAGAATGGGCCAGCACTGTTTAAGGATGGAAACCAAGAAAATGAGGCCAAAAAATAATCTGTATATTCTTACCCTGATGGCCAACAACTGATAAGGAGGCTTCCCCTCTTTGGCTGAAAGTTAGAGTACTGCAAAGTTTTAAGTTAGATGGGTCCATTTCAAGGTGATGAGAATAGAATGTGCAAATGTCCCTTTTAAAGTCTTAAAGTCTATTTTAAACTGTGGATGCCCTTCAGCTGTAAGAGGTTTCACCCAAATATAAGCTATCACCTAACTGAAGATGCAATTTACTGTAAAAAGTGTACATCAAGTCCTTATTGAAGTTTCCGTGATATATCGGCACCAAATCAGACCAGAGTTAATAAGAACCTGCTTTTGGAGGGTGTGCATGCAAAAAAGAATGGAGAGCTGTTTGTTCCTTCAAGTACAGAATTACCATGAGGACATTTTGTCCTTCTACCAGCAAAGAAATTTTCCTGGCTTCTTCTGTTCTTTTTTCATTCAAAGTGATTTGCTAAGGAGACCAAATCCTATAGAATAGCTTCCAACTCTTTAGCAGGACTTCTCCCTGTAACATTTGAGAAATTTCACAAATATATCTTGTTTACTCTTCCACTTCACTCACTGTAACTTCTGTCTCAGCAGTATTGTTTACTGATGCATTAGGAAAATGATGGCAGAATATAAAACTCCCAGAATTGTATATTGTCCTTGCAGGACATTTTTTTTTTAAATAGTAAAAAAAAAAAAAAAGAAAAGCCATTGCTACTAACATTCTAAAGATGACTCAAATCGACTGCTTCAATTAACATTTAATTAACATATGGTGTTAATTAGGGAGTTGTTTGGGTGAGGTAGCCTTTATATAAGTGTGTTAGATGAAATGACAGTCAGAAAAGTCATATCTGTTAAAATCATCACATTAAAAACAATAAAATGTCTTTATTAAATGCTTTCATTGAGAATTGCAGTACATGTTAGAAATGTCATCTGTGTTCTACATTGCAAGCAAACATTTTAAGTGGCAACTGTATGGGAAATTTTTAGTCCATTCACATTTCTGCTTTGATGTTGGTTTCTTGTTTTAGTTTTTTTCACTGTTAATTTTTAAGTGCTCTAGAGTAAGTAGACATTATTCAAAATGCTTGTTGTTAATTTAAAACAACAAAGGTAAAAATAATTAATTTCATTTCAGACAATAGTAATGCTACTGCTTTTTGGTAAAGACAAAACATAAAATCTACACCATATAATCTGCTTTCTATTTGTCTTGTCCTTGTAAGCTATCTGATAAGTTTGGTCAGATAAGCAACTAAGTAATAATGAATGTATATTTACTTATGCAATTTGATTCAAGGGTATGTTTGAGTATGCTGTATTTTCATAATTATTTTATTAGCCAAGAATTTAGCACAATTAGAAACATAAATATAGCTCTTAATTGCAAAGACTTCTTAATGGATACTCCCATTTGGTTGTTTTCAAAGTCAGCATTCCACTTAGGAAAAATATTTTCTGAGGTTTCTGAAGGTGTATCTCACAACAGCAAAAGATATGCTGAACACGAAAAAGCAAGGTATTGTGTCTTTTTAACCTATCCTGGGGAGAGCCAAAAGACTAGCAACTCTTAAGCCTTTTTTCCTCTTTTCCACCATTATTTAGTATGGAGAAAAGGAGGCTCAGGGGTTACCTTTGGGTCTCTACAACTACTTTAGAAGGAGGTTGTGGCCAGGAGGGGGTTGGTCTCTTCTCCCAGGCAATGAGTGAATGGATGAGAGGAAATGGCCTGAAGTTGTGCCAGGGGAGGTTTAGATTGGATATTAGGAAAGACTTGTTCACTGACAGGGTGGTCAGGCATTGGAATGGGCTGCCCAGAAAAGTGGTGGAATCACCATCCCTGGAAATTGTTAAAAATGTGTGGATGTGGCTCTTAGGAATATGTTTTACTGGTGACCATGGCAGAGCTGGGTTAATGGTTGGACACGATGATCTTAGAGGTCATTTCTAACCTTGACAATTACAAGGTTTTCTGTTTGTGGCACCTTCTGACTCAGCCTCCAGAATCACTGCTGGCACAACACTGTATAGAACAATAAAGCAAGCAAATACACAGGGATGTTACATGCATGAAGAACAGCAGTTCTCTGTACACTCTGCAAAAGTTCACCTCGCTAAAACAAAACAATTTTTTTTCTCTCTCACAGGCACACAGTTTTTACCTTAAACACCAACCATGCAAAATGAAATGGTGTATATATGTAAGAGTTGCAGTTTTTATGATACATAAAGACTTTGAAAGATTCTTTCACATCACCCATTTCTGAAAGTGAGTCTGTCAAATTTTCACTTCCACAGCAGTGGTATTTAGTCATGACTTTAATTTCTTGTCTATGAAATTAGAAAATTGCTGAAGGAACCACCATTCAGCACAGTAATTACAGCAGAAGAGCTATCTGTTTAGAAAGCTTTGTGGGCAGCACAATTGATATTTGAAATTTCAATATCTGGCAGCTGCCAGGCATTGCTACGGTAGAAAGAGTAAATGGCATTGAAGACTCAGTTTGGAGGCTTCAGAACTACAAAAAAACCCCTGTCAATTCAGGTCCTCGTAAGCCTGCCAAAAGGGAACTATATTGTGACTACAACTAAAATTGTAGGAATATGTGTTCCCCTTTAAATTTTTGTATGGCCAAGTCTTGAAATTGACAGTTTATTAGTCAAATTGCTTTTGCTTGATTAGTGCATCTGTGATTGTAGACAAATTTGTAACCTCTTGAAATTACCTAAATATGCGTCATGGCTTAACCACAGACATCAACTGAGCATCACACAACCACTCCCTCCCTCTCTTTGGAGAAGGCAGAGAATTAGAAGGGTAAAAGTGAGGAAACTCATGGGTTGAAATAAAAACACATTAATAATTAAAAAAAAATAATAATAGCAATAAAAAATAAATTGTAAGGGGGCAGGAGGACAACAAAACAAAAGACAAAGAGCTAAAAATAAAACCCAAGGAATGAAAATGAAATCAGTTGCTCACCACCACCACTAAACTCATGCCCAGCCAGATTCCGAGCCAACCTTCCCCCTAATTTTATTGCTGATGATCCTTTGAGTACCTTGCCGGTCCTTTCAGGAAGATATCAGGTTAATTTACTGCAGTCTTAGGACAGTTGCTTCTGTTTACAGGTGTAAAAAGAGAATGAGGAGACAAAATAAAGGTTGAACGATGCAGCATACTGAACTCGGCATCAGCTTTAGAGGTTTCAGAGTGAAGAAACGATACAATCTTGGGCAAGCATTAAGCACTAGCAAAATAGTGATTAAGCAGTAATAAAGGTAATAGAATAGTTGATTAAGTTATAATGTAAACAGAAATTGTTGGAACAAACTAGGTAAGAATGTAACTGATAGTAAGATTTGTGCAAAACCAGATAATACGTAATATGAAAATACCCACTGCATCTTTGCAAATACCATCACAGTTAAAATTTCTTGTTTCTGACAATTTGTCTACTGTGCTGCAATAATAGATTTGAGCCACTTCTACAACTCTTAAAAAAAATAGATAAATTCCTGCTGAATTTGTTGCAGAATTATACACGTCCCAAAAGGCAGTGAACGAGAATCAAGACCTCCGTGGTTTCAACACTCAAGGTAATTGTCTTTTCTTCTACGATTTACACAGAGCCTACAAATAGCAGAGTATACTCTTTTCCCACCTTGGCAAAATATTTAGAATGTTATTTTAAATCATCTAACACACTTCAAATCAGTTGTTTCTGGTCAAAAACGTGGCATTATGAGCAAGTTTCACTTTTAGAGCTTCTCGTGCTAATTTTTTCCTGCTTGTTTTATTTTGTTTGTTAGTTTGTTTGATTTGGTTTTCTTTCTAAGAAAGAAAGGAAATGACTATAAGTTCATCTCTTCTGTTCATAATAAACTGTGACCAGCTTTGGAGTTGTTGGATTTTTGGTTCCCTTTTTTCACTCAAGCTGCCCCATACTTACAGACTATTGTTTGTCATTATTTAGTCAATGGGTAAATGACATGAAGACTCTCTGTGAGAACACAATGGTACCACTAAATTAAATAATAGTTTGAAAATGTCTAGTAGTTTTTGAATTGAAGACAGAAACTAACCTGAAAAGGTCAGGTCACTGGCAAAAGTTGTTGCATAATTGTGTACATTCCTGTTCTGATGAAAGATTTCATCTACCTCTACTTGTCTGGGTCCTGCATGGAAAGTAACAAGTCAGGCTGTGTTGATGACATTTTGCAGCCAAACAAGTTCTTCTAGCCTCACCTAATTCTTTCACAGTGATTAAATTTTCAGGGGCAGAAGGGTTGTATATCACCTGTCTTTGTAACCCTTTCCCATCTACATGACATTTTAAAATCTCTTTGGGCTCAGAGAATTTAAGTCTAGTCCATCACTGGAATGGTAAATACAAATTAAACCTCTGTGCTAAAGTCATGTCTAAGGTAGTGTCTCTGTGACACCCAAATTTTACTATTATTATGGTTAATCAAGAAGTTCCATGTCATTTGGCTTTGTTTCAATGTGATGGGTCAATTATACAATATGATACAGACTAGTGGGAGGATTGCAATGTTTTACTGTGACAAAGAACCACCTTAGAATAGTCTTGTGTGTTACTAGGAAAATATAAAGTGTTGTTAGTCTTACATAAAAATTTTTAACCATATAAGTACGCAACAATTTCCCCAAACCCTCCATAAAGGCAGTACTCTACCTGCATTTGAGTCTGTCTTTAACCAGGCTGTGTTAAAAGGAATTGAGCAGAAGGGTATGGAGACCACCATTATACTGATTTTCTTCACAATTTTACTGCAGATTTCTATATTACTGGCTGTTGCCAAAAGTTTGAATGCAGTCTTTGCATATAGTAAGCACTGCTGCAGATAAAGACAAGTACTAATTTGTGACAGTAGCAGAGTTTAAGTCTAATGTCACAAGACAAGAAGGGCTTTGATCTGATTTATTCCTTTCTTGTTTCTAACAGAGGGATAGGAGCAAACAGAAAGAGGTTCAAAAGGAAGAGTGCTGGTAATTTTTTGGATACTTCTCTGGAATGCATGAGGGATAGATACTTTCCTTCTTCCTTTAGGTTAGGAGAGATCAAAAATAATTACACACACAACCCAGCAAAGCACTGTAGTATGTGTAGCAATTTAAGAACATAAATAGCTTAGTTTGATGGAACTTACATTCTTCAGATGACATAAATGCATAAACACTTTGCTGAAGTAAAGAAGATATTGGTTATTTGTCATGTTGACAAAAAGAGAAAAGTTATGATTGTCTCAAAGAGCAGAAGTGCCAACCTCACACTTAAGTCATTAATGTCATAACAGTGTCTTACCTAAACTGCACATCAAAGTATATTTATAACTTGAAAAAACATATTTTTTGCTTGCAATAGAAGGTTTCAATGTAAGTAGTATTAATCTAACACTATTAAAAATCCCTACTTAAGCTCCCATACACTTTTAACTGTGGTATAAAGTTGTGTTATTCAATGTCTATTGAATTCTTGTTTGTTTGGAATAGAAAAGAAGAACTTTTAAGTAAATCATTCACAAAGTTATGGTCCTCTCTGCTGAAAAAGGACAATAGGAAAAATCCAGTGTATCATAATTATACAATAGAACTTTGAGTACTGATTAAGGACTTTAGACAACTCCAGAAAAAATGGAGGTATAAAAGGGACAGTATTTGTGTCCATGGGTCACTATTGGACAACTTTGTAAAAAATAACTGCTAATGATCTCTTCCTCGAGGAAAATCACCTCCCAGTGAAATCAGAAGAACTTTAACAATTTCAAAGGAAACTGGATCAAGATCTTTCTAAAATCTTACACGTTTGAGTTTTGTTTTGTTTTTAGCCCCATATGTGCTTATACACCACTTGATCAGTTTGACCTGGCTCCTATGATTTTATTGCTGTTAATGTGCTTCAGAGATCCTGGCAATGCTATTGAGTATCTGCCAAAGAGAATCTTCATGGAAAAAGCAATACTTAGGGAGAAAGAGTGATGGTCAGGTACTGTGGCAACACTATAAGAACCTGACTGAGATGAAGAATCATCCAACAAAGCATCCTTGCTGGAAGCAGTTGCCCACACACATACTATGCGTATTAACTCACTTAAAGGAGATGTTAACTCTGTCTTTGTTTGCTGCAGTTCAGAATAATCAATGCAAGGTTATACTTGAAGACTCAAAATCCCCTTATGCTTAGTGATACATATAAAAATATTTCTTAGTTACCCTTACAGTTAGTAATTAAGTGTGGTTGATGCTTGATTGCATGATTTTTTACTTCTTTTTTTGTTGTTGTTTTTAGTAAAAAGGATCAAGTGGACTATTCAAAAGTAAGACTATATGTTGCAGATGAAATACATCCATTAGAGGAAACTTTATAATCTGACAAATCAGGCTTGGCTTTTCTGTAATTTACAGCTATGCAAAACTAATTAGTAACTGCTTAGAGTAACTCTGAAGCCTTCAAATATACACAGTCCAGTGCTTCAAGCATCCACCGGTAAAAAGGTGCATATTTATTGAAGTGATTAAGTTGCATTTGAATACCCTCTGTGTTAACTGATGAAGGGCTCCAAACTCTCACAAGTGTTGTTTTAAATCAAATGTCAGTGGTGTTAAAAGTGTGTGTAATATGAATGTTTTACAACAGCCTCTATCTTCAAGCAACACAGAAGTGGCTTGGCAATACAGTGACAGCCAAACCAGACCCACTGGAATGTCCTTGCTACAGCACCACAGCTCTTTATATGTATCAAGTCATGGGATACAGTTTCAGATCTGAAAACAAACAGAATTTTAAAGTCAAACTCTAAACTTGAAAGGGTGTGTGTGAGACAGAAGGAAACTACACATCTAAAACCTGAAATCAGAAACCCTATCACTAAGTAATATTCCATATTTTCTTCTCCAATAAACTTATTACAAGCTGTAACTTAGCTTTTTTTTTCTCCCAAAGAGTTACTTCTTGTGGTAGGAAGACTACCACATGAGTACAACAAAGTTAGACTAGCTTAACATTTAATGTTGAATCTAATGCTGAAATTGTTTATTTACAACAAGGTAAAAGTGACAATGTTGTATCTCCATAAATATTCTAGTGGATTTAAGTAATTGATGTAAATTATGTCACCACAAGAAAATTTGTTTAAAAACATGATTATCCATTACATAGGCTTCCCTTTCACAAGGAGCATCTGTATTCTGAAAATGCAGGTAGGCCAAAGCAATTTGAACATAAAAATATTTAAAAGTTTTTTTGCAAGGAAGATAATTATCTGAATCTTTTGCTAAGATATATAACAATGTTTTCCTTTGCATTTTTCTTTCTTGTCTTAGAATATAGATGTTTAATGCATGACAGGTAATAGTGAGAAGGAAGGATAATCCCCCCCATACAAACTCCACTGCAGGAGGCATTCATTCCCTACTTTATCTGATATGGGTTTTGAAAATAGTTTGTTTGCTTTCCCTTTTTCTTAAATGTCCTTAAAGTGAAGTCACAAAAGCATGAAGTGGCTTTAAGTTTTCTCTCCCTCAAGCACAGCTTTCGAGAGTGGAGCACAGCTCTGACTGCTGTCTTCTAAGTGTTCATTATTAGAACAGGCTGGCAATGCACAAATTCACAAATGCAGAACTAAAATCACTTCTACCTACTTCAATTAGAGAAGCAAAATTTATAGAGTTCACCCATTGTTTCAGGGTGTCTGGTCCAATCTAAAATAGCTGTTTTCTCAGAAAAGCCTGTACTTGCATACTTTACATACAATCCTGCATTCAGCACCCTCCAAACTTGCAAGGTGTGCCTCACTAAACCACACAAAATACTGCAAAGGCAGCCTTCTAACTGGCATGGTTTCGATGACCCTCTGTCCTAAAAGAAATATTCCCCTTTTTCTGAAGTAGTTCACTGCACAATTTTACTTCCTGCTGGGCCAACATCCTTTGTCTGCCACTGAATACAGTTCATAAATTAATGCCCAAAATTTGAGGCAATTTCCTCACATTCTGGTTGTTTCCCTTTGGATATGAAATGAGATGGGTGATTCTGTCCACTGAGGCTTCCAGCCCCTGGAAAATGCTTGGAAATAACCTTGTCCATTCCATAAAGCTACAGGATCAGCAGCAGATTATTTGTGCTATCCACACCCTTTAAAAAAGAGCAAAGACATGGTATAAGCACTACTTACACAAAACATTACGGTATGAAAACAAGTCTAAAATGTATTGTACATAAATGTGCTGAAGGAAACAAAAGAGCATAATGCCAGCACTTTTTCATTTTTGACACTAAAATGAATGGCAACCATTCCACAGTCTGATACTTAAATGAGTGGCTAAAAGTCTCTTTCCTTGCGACCAACCCACAAGAAATATAAAATAGCACAGCAGAGAAACTTAACCTTCAAAACAGAGGAGTTGAGAAAAGCAGGTTGCTAAGAACCTGAAATGAGCATGTTACTAGCACATAAATTTTCACATGCATTACTAATACATTTAATAAAAGTAAACCAGATAGTTATTTATAGACCACTGAAGCAATATCCACGTCTCAAGAGATCACATAGAAAAGTGAGAATGACCTCTGGGTGCAGAGAAGACTTGTTTCTCTGAAAGTAGGTTCTGGAAGTCTAAGCTTTCCACTTGACAGGGTAGAAATGATGAATCAGCACTAATAGTGGAGTTTGGGGCTCTTTGACTGTGATAGAAGTCTTATTTGCTAATAAGGAAGTTTCCTGAAACCAAGATGCTTTGTTTGAGTTTGATGATATTCTGTCACTGCATGAGCTTCTACAAAACGTAGTGCTTCTGGCAAATAGTAGTTCAAATTATGTGTTTTCCTAGTCTTCTCTTTTATGAGTAAAGCTCCTGACCTGTCTCTTCTATAATGTACTGTGGCACACAACGATAGTTCAGCTAAAAAAGCATTTCAGTGTAGCATGAGAGCAACAGCCACAGAGAATCCATTAGGGTGATTTTTCAGAAGACAGTTTTGATACTGTTCTTATGAAATCTCAGTCATTTGTGCTCCAGACCTGCACAACTCTGGAGATCCTATTACAGTTCTCCTTACTGAATGTTTGCTTGTAAGACAGAAAAGGAATTTGCCTCCAGGACCTTAAAGGAATTTTACATATGACAAAAGACCATCAAGGTACAATCTACAGGTACATCAAGATGTCATTCTTCTCAGTCTGAATGTCTTCCTCTGTCAGAAGAGAGAATTTCTGTGAAAAAGTACTACCTTTGTAGCTCAGAATGGCATATTTTCATTCATCTTCTGGATTCATATCCCATGGAAAAGAAAGGATGTAGCTCCCTACCTTACAGGAGAACAACAGAGACAACCTCTACAGTTTGTAATAAAAAGCTCTGCCATCCACTTAGGAGTTTCTATGAGATAAACTTTGAAAAATGTGTGCTACCATCATACTATAACAATGTATTTTATGGCTTTGGCTTAGCATCCGATAAGTTTAGTTTAAAATTTCTGAAGGGTTTGATGATTTCATAAAAGCAGTGGTGACACAGTAAAGTTGACTGTGTCTGTAGCTGTACAGAAAGAGAAACCTCTGAAAAGGAAATACAACGAAAACAAAAACTCATTATTTTAGGCCGGTGTGCAGTCATATAGTCAGTTTGCCCTTAGTCTTTATATTAAACTTCAGCTAACAAAACCCACTGTAACATTAGATTACAAACATACAAAAGAACTTGAATTTCCAATTCTAACTTCTTGTATATTAAAAAAATAACATTGATAGCTAGGTTTTTATAACAATTGCAATAATACAATAACAGATATGCATAATTCTGCACTCTAAAATAAAAAATACAAACTCAAAAATATCATCAAAGTGCAAAAGTGTTCACATGAGAGAATAAGAACTAGATTTTCATATTTAGGTGCCTTGAATGAGGAAACTGAAATCTGCTGTTTGGCACCAAAATATATTGTAATTTTAAGTGCCATATATTTGAAGCTGTCATTTGACTATACTGGGTTTGCTTCTACCTGTTACTGGCAAAATCAGAGCCAGTTCCAAAGGTATGCTCTTAAAAATGTTTCAGGACTTGGTCAACTTTGATTCTGTGAAACTAATTCTGAAAATTCTCGCATCTTTTTGGGAAGGAAAATTCTCCCGTATTTTTGAAGGAGGGAAGATTAAGTTTGAAGTATTTCCAGTTTTCTACCCAGGCACTGCCAATTATAGGAACGATAAGTGAAGATATACCTTGTACAGTTTATAACATGACTGGGCAAATCAGTATGTTGCTGAAACCAAAACGATTTCAGGCCCTCCTGTGCTACTTTATATACACTCTTCAATGGTCTGTAAGCATCCTGACTTCCCACCTTTTAAATCTGAGCCCTGAGTTAGGTTTCCTTTTTGTAAAGATGAGCAAGTATATAGTGGCCTGAATAGGTAAATCATTTTCTTCTCTTAAGGCTTACAAATTTCAAGTTTTTATTCTGTTTGCATGCTTTAGTTATCAGCTAGTTACCATACCAGAGCTGAAAAAAACCAGTAAAAAATAAATTGAATTCTTTGTCTGAAACATTTGTTGTCAAAACATTCCTTATTTGTGCAATTACAATGTATTTGGACCACTTAAATTTTTATTTTTTTTAAGTCTTTAACTAGTTATTGTAAAATGACCACTTTTTCCCTGATTCTCCTGTCCTCCGCATGTACTGTAGTCTCCTTTTATGATTTTCCTCTCCAGTATCACTAAGTTTTCTCAATGAAAAAGTCAGATTTTACTTTTCAAGGATATAAATCATTATAACCTATTAAGGCAGGAAATCTGTGCAGGACATAGAGATAAAAATGCTGGGAAAAAAAATCCCAGTCCCTTCATACAGTGCCATTGCACTGCATACAAAATATATGATCTTTGAACACATACACAATGAGGGAAACAACAAAAGTTTATGGCTATGATTAAACTTCAAAGTGTGTTTTGCATCAAACACTTGAATGCTTGAGAATGTTTGAATTATTTTATGCCACTCTTTTACAGGCAGAGGTGATTCCCAGAGTTGTTATACTGATAATATGACAGGTTGTGGTGGGTAGATAAGGCTTCAGCTCTTGTAAAGCTTCCTTTACATTCAGGAGCAATACAAGGAATATTTAAACCAGGAAGAAATGTCAGTTTTGGACCATGTGCAACTTCAGTCAGGTTTGGTAACTGCTCAGTTTGCAATGACAAAAAAGTTGTTGCAGCATAAATTGCTCAGAGCTGAGAAATTTCTTGCACCTTCCCCTGCTGAGAGTTCAAAACAGGGTTACAGGTGGTTCATGCCCCTGTGAAGAAAAGGAGCATATTCTTAGGACATGGGACAGACTGTTCAGCACGTTAATAAATTGAGAAAACCAGTGATACCAGAGTTACAGTTTTCTCTTTAAACTACAGCAATTTAGGTCAGTAAAAATAAGCTATGAGGAAGTAGAGAAGGAAAAGGGCGACTAGTGCATAAAATAACTGAGAAAATGCTGTGTAGATAAAAGCAAAGCAACGTGCAGGGAAAGAGTTATCCTAAATGTACATGTACAGTGAGTGGCTGCAAGATGGGTAATAATGACCAGGACAGGGATTTTAACTTTATGATAGTTTATCTAGTTCTGTGAAAACATTATATCTGTTCCTGTCAGCAAGAAAAACAAAGGAGGGAACAGAATAGGAAAGCTCACTGTTTTACCATATATAACATAGTATCGTTATACACGATATTGAATGTTGTGTGAATTTAAATACTGTGTATATTTCTTATGATTTTAAGATGCTCCCCATCTTAAAAGGATATAGTAGAACCAAGGCTTATGGAGAAATGGGCAAAGGGATGACAAAGATATGGAATAGTTTTCCTGTGTAGACATCTACAGAAATGACTGAGGAGGGATTCAGTTAAGGACTATAAAGCCATGCATTAAATAAAGAAAGGAAATAGAGGATGATTATTTACTATCTTTCCTAATTCAAGAATGAATATGCATTAAATGCAATTAAGAAGCATGTAGTAAAAAAAAAGGTAGATTTTTTATACAGCATGCAGTTAAACTGTAGGATGCCACAAGATGTTGTGCATCCATCCCCTGTCAAAAAAAAAAAATAGTCTTAAAGAGATTAAACAAATTCTCTAGAAACATCTATTAAATGAAAATATGGTGCATCTGAAGAAATTACTCCTGAGCTGACTAGTACTGTCAGCGGAGAAATATTGGAGAAGAATAACTACAGACTGTGATACTTTTCCCAAATATCTCTGGCTTTGACTACTGAATTTAAGACATCTGGGCTGGAAGAACCTGTGTTAAGTTTTAGTGCAGTCATTTTTTTGTCCTAACAGAGTGGTGACACCACTGAGGATACAGTGGTTTCCACAGAGGCTTGTAATGTATCAGTCCCCAAATGTCCAAGCTCTGAGTCAGATCAGCTGAATTAATGCAGAAATGAAGGTACAACCCTCAAGAATTTGGTGAAAGCTTCATCTGAGAGCTCTCTCCAGACCAGCTCCAAAAAGCTTACACACACAAGGTCAGCTGAGAACTTTAATAACAAGACAGTAATCTTATAAAGTGCACATTATATAATGCTGTTGTTTGATTTTATGATAGCCAAAAGATAGTGTCAACAGACTGGATGATGGTTCTAAAGGCTAACTAAAGGTTGTTATTGTCCCTGAATGCCATGAAACAATGCTATTCTGCTCTTAAGAATATATCAAAACAGTCAACATTAGCCTCCAGCAACATAACAGCAGGAACTTTGCAGATCGTGTTCTAAAATGTCACAGAAGACTCTCACCATAATTTGAGCAAAACCAGCAACTTTTAATCCCAGTTACAATTCTGATATGATTTTTAAGAGTAATACCATAACACTAGAGAGACTAGTCATAATAATTGATATTTCTGCTATGTTCAAGAAAGAAATTTGGTACAACAGGAGCAGTCAAGTAGTAACTCAAAGATGTTGTTGCTGACACACCCAATATCAACACCTGATATGGAATTTGGGGGTTTTACTTTAGGCTAAATTTGCTCTGTCCCTCTGAACTTAGCACTCACATTGCACATACAGCCCGCAGATGCACAAAGTTCCACTGTTGTGGCTTGGAATCTATCCCAGCCAGAGGCTGGGGTGCATCTTGAGCACAGCCTCTGGTTTAAATCCCTCTGTAAAGAGTCTGGGTTTTGTGCATGCCAGAGCCACTTGTGAACCAAACCCTTGTGTGGTGTAGGTGGGTTCAAGGAGGGGGTAGTAATTCTGATTATTACTCTTCTGCTATCAAGCAACAGTCAGTGATGTAATGTGTTACAGCCTGTAACACATTAGAATTTTTAAAATTTTTAAAACACATATGGAATTTTTTAAACTTCTGAAGTTTCCTTTGTGCTGTAATCTAATGATCAGTACTTCTTTGTTTGCTCACAAGTCAGAAGTGTGTTTACTTTCTAGTTCTGCTATACTCCTAAAAAGAAAATACACTGGCCATTCTTATTCTGCAGACAGCAAGATATATTTTATTTCAGACTTTAAGAAAACTGTTTTTGTTTAAAGCCATGTGGTTGTTTAACAAAAACAGAAATTAGAATAAAAAGGCTTTATGCTGCTCTGAACCTAAGGACTGGCTTTTTAGAAAATAATATCCCAACTAAACTTAATTGTGCATCTTCATTCAAAGCAAACTGTCTCCATATTTTGACGAAGATTCTGCATACTATAAGGTTTTCAGCATAAAGAGACTGATTTGATTCTCATTAGTGTCAGTAGTAATGACTGGCTGATATCACATAAAAACATACTCTGATTTTGCAGAAAACAGTAGATTTAACAAGAGTGTAATTTATTCATAGTTATGTCAAAAAAGGCCTACTAGTCACACTAGGTTTAATTAATTTTTTTCATCATTATATGTACATTATTAGGTAATTAAAAAAAAAGAAAGGAAACCTATGTGATCTTCAAACCCTTTCCATGAAATTTGCAGTTCTTTTAATGTCTTTATATACTGAAAAGACAAAAAAGTTACTGACTTCTTGATGAATGATGGCTTTTATGTCTATGCATAATTCAGATGAAAATTAAACTGTGTTCTTGCCATGCCACATTACAATTAAATTAACACAGTGTATTTCTTGAATGCTACAGTTTTATGTTCCCATGCAATATGTGTAAGTTTCACTGTGAGAACAACTTCATACTTTAAAAGATCCCTGGGGACTTTCAAACACTATTCTGGTTTCACAGATGGGCAAATTGAAGTCAGAGATGTTAAAACTACACAAATAATAAGCAGCAGAGCAAGAACCAGAACACACTGGTCCTAGCTGCCAGACTCCTCCTCAAATCAGAAGGAATGATGCAAAAACTGGGTTGAAAATAATGAGCCATAACAAAAAGGCAGAATATGATCTGAATGAGATGAGTAGTAACACTGTTGAGTGCCTAGGTTTTATTGTACATGCACAGACAAAAATCAATGTGTGCAGTGAATGAGTTTATCAAACAGACAGAACAACACATTGTGATATGTCTTGACTGTTAGTGGTGCTGGCAGCTCAGCTGAACCTTGCAGGGTAATTAGCTAAGGATAAATTAATCTGTTCTCAAATGCAGCCTGCTGATCTTTCCCAGGTTGTGAACCCTGCTTAAAAGCAAGGTTTCTTTCTTTTTTTTTTTTAGTGTTTAATTTAGCCTTCCTCAGAACTTGACTAAATAGTTGTATCTGCAGTTATGAAATGCTACTTTAACATTCTAAAAGAATTTTCCTGGATGAAAAAAAGCTACGTGTGTTGGATTAATGTCAGACTTTTTCCAGTTCACAGTGGATCTTTAGATTCTTTGTGCAGATGTTGTGCAGGAAATATTACATAGCTAGTCTCAAGGAAGATAAATATTTAGGTTTTGCAATACTGTCCTTAAATGACTACACGTAGCTAAGGCAAAAAGGATTTGGCACAGATTTCTTTACTTTACTTTAGCTACCATAGATAAGACTTACTCACAGTTCTCAAGGTTTTCAAAACTTGGGATCTTTGCTCTTTTAAGATATCCTGGAACATACCTAATTTCTAGCATATATTACTGTTTCAAAGATTCTGCCTTAATAGCAGCTATTTCCAAATACTTTTTGTGACACTTGGTCTTATAGCTCTGTCTTACTAGAGCTGGCAGTCTAAAAATATAGTTGATATTTTGATTTTATGTCCAACATTTTTTAAAAGGAAAAAAAAGGGGAGAACCACATCCACAATATTTATTTTCTTTTAAAGTCTGTTGAAATCACTTCCCATTAACCCAAAAAGGAAATGAGGCTGTTCTGCACAAAAGATTAATATAATTGGAACCCCTGTTCCCCACATAAACGTTCATTAAATATTAAAGCTGGTTTGAACTGCTAAATATTTGAATTGCCTTTTTCCTCCCCACAAATTCTACTCTGCATCCCATAAAAACCTTCACACTCAGCTCTGCAGGAGGAATTCACACCGTGCAGAGAATATGCTAACTTCTTGCACCGACACAGACTGCCACTGGGCATCTATTTCAAGTTAAATATGGCAGCAATTTTTCGTTGTGTGGAATTTTTGGGCTGTAAAAGCAGTTCCCTATTACCTCACAAAACTCAGTGTCAGCTGAGGTGTAAGTACAGATCCCTTCGCTCATCCACAGGGTTGGGAGTTGTGCAGATGCAGAAGGATTAATTTCTAGTGCTCTGCTGTATGTGGATTCATCACTGAACAAAACAACCACGAACAATTATAATTTTACCCATGCTAAGCCTCTCCTTTTAGGATTCCCATATGCTACTTTTTAAGCTTAACCTGACGCTTGGCTTTGCATTGGATTTTTTTTTTTTATAATCCCCATGTAGGTTTTGGCCTAGAGATGCTGCACTTGCAGACCAGCAGGTTGCTTCTCCTCTCCCATACTCCCCACATAAAGGTGTTAAACTTTGTAAAATTGGTTGCTGGGTATTCATGCAAATTTTCACTGTTCATCGCGGAATGGGAACTCCACACAATTCCTAAATATGAACTTCTTTATTTAGATGAAAACATGCTGTACATACAACCTGCTGGAGATATGCCTTCTGCTCTGATTGTGAATACTGTGTTAGTTAGAGAATATTGGCTTTTCCTGTAGCTTTTAATATCTTGGGATAAAGCTACCACTTTCCAGAAGGTCCCCTCCCAGGAAGGACTAAACCTCCTACTCCACCATAAACCTTTCATCTTTCCCAACAATGACAGGGCAAACTTTTGGCCTTTTCTCCTGCCAAGCTGCACCTTTTGGATAGGAACACAACAGTTCCCATGCAATAAGTGGTGAACAAGCAGAATAAAACAGGGATGGCCTTTCACAGATGGCAATTCCTGTGGGAAATGCAGCACCAAGGTAGGCGAAGAGCCCTCTGCCATGTCTGGTGGAGAGGGGAGGTTGGAGAGAGGCCTCACAAAAGCTTGTTCAGCTTTAAAAGTATTTCCACTATTTGCAAGGGGTTATTTGCTCCTCTGTGAGCCTTCTGGGGTTGCAGCCTGAGATGTGTCGGTGACTTTTCTCCTTACTTTTGCTGTAAGACAGATGTTGCCAGAGTTTCCTGTTCCCCCCCCACACCCCAAGTAGTGTGCAGAAATCAGATGTTTTCACAAAAACTAAGAATTAAATAAAAGCTGGATTGTACCAATGAGTCTCAGGTTTGGCACCTTAGCTCACCACTGGTCGTGTGACTGCCTACACAACCACTAGGTATCTGCTTCAAATTCCTCACCTTTTTAATTAATAGTTTCCCATAGTCCATTAACAGCTTCCTAGTCAGGCATGTGGTCAGGCTGTTATCAGCCACAAACTTATCTGAAGTTCTTAAGTTTGTTCTGGCAGCCTGGTTTGATTAGTGGCAGTCCAGTGTCACTGAACACAGCAGGGACAGAAAAGGCAAAGTACTCCTTTGGCTCAGATTTGACTGATAAATCAGAAAAAGCTGCACTGAATGTGATTTTCCTTTTACATGAGGTTTATGATGAAAACTGTTTTGGTGTATATTAACTAACAGCAGCGGGTCAGGCAGTTGATACAACCCTCACATCATAGGAGGGATGAGGAGAGACAACAAGAGTACAACCTTGGCTTTCTTAGTCTGCATAGCCTGTTCCAAACTACCTTCATGTATCACTCAAGATAAAGGAACTGAGATTTAAACATAATCATTGAGGAAAAATAGGTCATATGTGACTTATAGTTAGGATATTCTGCTACAAGGGTTGTGAGATACTAAAAAAAAGACCTAATGAAAAAATAAATTTAAACCGGTTTATTTAGGACCATTTATATGTTTAAGAAATAAATTCATCATAGAGCCAAGGAATAAGAGACTAATAAAATAATTCAGGCTGGGAGGGAAGTTCAGAGGTCTCTGATCCAATGTGCTGCTCACAGCCATGGTCAGACCAGGTTATTCGATCCCAGGTCAGGACTGGGCTTCTGGTCTTCTTGAATTTTATGAGATTCCCATTGGCCCATTCTTCCAGTTCATTTACGTCTAGCTGGCAGCCCTGTCCTCGAGCACATTGACTCATATCCTAGATTTGGTTTCCTTTAATTATAAGTTATAATATCCATTTAATTTTTAAATTTTAATTTTATTTTTTTTTCAAAACATTCAAAACTTCAGAGGGAACTTCTGCAGGAATTTTGACTTGTCTGTTAGTGGGACAAACCAAGTAGAAGGTCTTTCAGGGCTATCAAAAAGTTAAGAAAATTAAATTGCCCTTCATATAAGGAGGACTTTTTAAATACTTAATGGAGATTATGATTTTAAGAGTGTATTGGTCTCCCAGAATGGAGCTTTAATTCACAAGTGCTCAGCCATTATCTTGAATTAAATTTCCATGTTTCCTTAAGCTTAAAATAAATTTAATGCTATAATAAGGCATACATATCAATGTACTTTCTGTTCCAAATATATTTGATTTGAGAATAATTAAAACAATTGACCTGAAAAGTGTCAAATAAATAAGACTGCATGTCTTAACCAGTGAAACATAAAGTTGCTCAGAAATGACAGAGTATATTTTCTCATTTTTCTTTATTTTGGACATATCACTATAGCTCAATGTGATAAGCTGTTTAATATTTATAGACCCTGTGATCTGCACAATGTTAAGAGTCTGTAGTGTCCTCAGTGCTGAGGAATGACCAAATCATTAAAGAACAAACAATAATAATTGTGTCTCAAGTTCCTTTTATTTCTTAAACCAATTTTGATAACTTTCTTCATCTGTTGGCAGACAAAAATGCAACCTCTACTTTTTTCAATGTCAGATAAAAAGAAAGTTCTACGCAAGTCTGGGACACATTGCCCCACAGGGAGGGAGTAAATGACTTTTGAGACAAATACAAGTTTCAGCTAAGCCATACACAGTTCACAGATCTCATCCAGGACTGATTTACACTAGTAACTATTCATGTTACTGACAGTGTAACTAATGAAAGAATTTTAAAAATACTGGCTGAACCCCTGCCTAGAACAGGTATTTCCAGACACAGAAATATGTACAGTTGGTCAAAGTAACATAAGTATTATGTCTAATTGTAAAAACACCACAAAGTAATTTCTTTCCCTTCCTCCCCAGTCTTCTTCTCTATTTTCTTTCTTCCACAAGCTGCTTTTAATTTCCTAGAGATTTTACATTACAGTGTTTCAAAGTCAAAAAGGAAAAAATACAGTCAAAAGCTGAGATGCTACCACAGTTCCCATTAATTCCACTGGTAGCTGAATAATGGCTGTGTTTTGGCTATTGCCTGAACAAGCCAGAGATCATTTTAATGAAATGGTTTTAATAAAATGGAAACCATTTTAATAGCTACTAGCCCTTGAGTTACACCTTTGAGAGACATAATAGAACTTTTAATCGGTGTCTGTATTGGGAAGCCCGAATGGCAGGATTTAGAAAGCAATGCAGTTAAGACAAGATCTTCTGTGTACCTTGTCCACGAGGACTATTTTCAAATAAAAGGCTTTTTTATTACAGTATGTGTTATTTATACTTTATTTAATAAAAGCCCTTTACTTCCTGTTAACTTTCCATTTCATCTACCCCACAGCCCAGTCCTCTTTATTAAATATTCTTCTTCCACTATGGCTTCTTTCTGTGTTTTAAATGTTATCTTTTATAAATCGAAATCCCATTATGATAAAACCTCCATTCTGAATCGATGGTCTGAACACTTTCAGACTCTTTTAAGTACCAACCATGTAGTCCAAAACTCAGCAATTCAGTCCAACACACGACAACCGGTGAAATACGAATTGGATACTGTCCCCGCAAGTTCCTTAAAATGATCATCTCACTCCATGAAGATCAGTGCGGCCAAGACAGATATGACAATGCACTTTCTGAGCCCTTTCTAATAACGAATGGTGTGAAACAAGGCTGCATTCTCGTTCCAACACTAGTCACAGTCTTTTTCAGCATGATACTCCAAAGGGCCACGGCAGACCTCGATGATCAGTTCAATACCATACTGATGGAAGCCTATTCAGCCTAAGGCGACTGAAGGCCCACACCAAGACCTTAAACCATCTTGTCTGGGAGCTGCTTTATGCTGATGACACCGCCCCTGTTGCCCACACAGAAGCAGCCCTGCAACGTTTAACATCCTGCTTTGCAGACGCTGCTGAGCTCTTTGGGCTGGAAGTCAGCTTAAAGAAGACAGAAGTTCTCCATCAACCTGCACCTCAGGAAGTCCCCCATCATCCCCACATCACCATCGGCCAATCAGAACTCAAATCAGTCCAAAGGTTTAATTACCTAGGCAGCCTCATCTCCTCAGACGGAAAGACTGACAGAGAGATAGACAACAGGTTAGCAAAGGCATATAGTGCCTTCGGAAAGCTTCATAAAAGAGTTTGGCAAAATAAACACTTGAAGAAAAGTACCAAGATCAGTGTTTACAGAGCCATTGTGCTGTCTACTCTCTTATACGGATCTGAATCATGGGTCATCTACTGCCACCACCTGCATCTCCTAAAACGCTTCCATCAACGCTGCCTCTGTACAATCCTAAACATCCACTGGTCAGATTATGTGACTAATACATCTGTTCCAGAACAAGTGACAATCGCAAGTATTGACCAGGTTGTCAGGAAAAGGCACCTGATTTCTTATTGTTGTCTTTGGCCTTTTCATTGTGTCTCTGCATTGCCAGCAGGTTTGATGGGTCCTGTTACCAGTTCCTGATTGTCCTGGTTAGAACGGCTGGGACCAATTCATCCCTGGATGGGTGTAACCCAAAACTGTGTATTCTATAGCCTCCATGCCATTTCCCAAAAACTGCTGTCAGTAGAGGCCTGCAAGGTGGGAAGATGTTCCTGTACCCTTTTATGGAATTCCCTGCTCTGATATCCTTATATGGAATTCCCCGCTCTGATACCCTTATATGGAAGAGGGACTGAGCATCCGCATGCCCTTTTATGGAATTCCCTACTCTGAGGGAGGGACTGAGCACTCCCGCCTGAACTGGAGAGTATATAACTGGGAGTTTCAGAGCCTTGGGCTCTCTCGTGGGACCCAGAGGAAGACAGCAGACCACCGCTGCTCCCAACCAGGCTGAGACCACCACCCTCAACTGGACTGCAATCACCACTTCTGACCAGACTGCAGCAGCTCTCCCACCAGCAGGTTTATCCCCTCTCCCTTTGCTTTGGACTCGGGGGGTGGGCCAAGGTACACCACTTTTGTTCATACCCCAGGGTGCTGGGTTTGTACATTTGGGTTTTGCGGGTTAAAACCAATTGTCTGTCTGTATAATTGTACTTATTGCATTATTTTAATAAATTGTTATTCTGACTTATAAATCTCTCTTTTGAATTGAGTTCATTTTCCCTTGCTGGTTAACTTTTAAACCAGCACACTGATATTCTAACTCAGGGCTGTACAATAGAGTTTCGCTGTGGGACATTAAACCCCTCATTCCAAGAACTCAGATTCTGATACAATCCTCCTTTAAATGTAAAAAAACAGATTCACCACTTTCTTTTATTGAGGCTGATGTGATCTGTTTCACTGAATAGCTAGTAGCAGAGTCATCATCATGGCTAGGCTTCGCGAATGAAGATTTGGGAAGGGCTCTACCCATGTTTCTTGCAAGCGCGTTGGTGGCTAAAAAGGCCAATACGAGAGAGGTATGTCCGG
The DNA here is from genome assembly GCF_003984885.1 of Neopelma chrysocephalum. NCBI lineage: Eukaryota > Metazoa > Chordata > Aves > Passeriformes > Pipridae > Neopelma > Neopelma chrysocephalum. The sequence continues at coordinate 667,610 of NW_020925329.1, read as the reverse complement.
TTGCAAAAGGCACAGCAGAAAGTGCAATGGATTTTTTAGGTGAGATGCAGTATGCGCGGAACTGAACGCACCCTTTAATCCTGAGAACACAGCTGCGTTGGGCAGGGCATGTCTCAAGGATGAAAGATCACCGCCTCTCTAAGATCCTGCTTTATGGTGAACTTGCCACCAGCTGCCGCAAGAGAGGAGCCCCAAAGAGAAGATACAAGGACTCCCTGAAACAACATCTCAGCCTTGGCCATATTGATCAACATAACTGGTCTACTCTGGCCTCCAATCGGGAGGCCTGGAGACACACTATCTATAACGCTGCTGCTTCCTTTGAGAACGCACGCAGGATCACTCTTGAGGAGAAAAGACAATGCAGAAAGAATCGAGTCTTGCAGAATATACCATCTAAGGAGTCTTTCTACTGTACCTTTTGCAACCGGACGTGTCTATCTTGTATTGGCCTTTTTAGCCACCAACACACTTGCAACAAAAGTGGGCAGCGCCCTTCCCAAATCTTTGTTCACGAAGCAAAGCCATGATGATGATGATAAATGGAAATCCCATTATGAAAAAATTTTGGCAAAATACTTCTAATGGTGAATGTGGCAAATTTGCATTATATTCTCAAGCATAATGTAACTCTGTGTTAGATCTACCTGAAGTACACTAAATTATCCACATGAAAACAAGGCCATCTCTCTCTTCAGGCACTAAATATATCCTTTCCTAAATTTGCACCAGGCCAAAAGATAACAGTGGTCAAAAGTATTATTATTGCTAGTACAAAAAAATTCAATGGTACAAATTTCTATCACACATTATATTCTGTTTTACTTTACATCAGACAACCTAGAGAAATATTCCTTCAGTGCATAACTGCTTACTGTATGAACCTGCACACTCTGCCCGAAATATTGTATGCATTTTTCTTGTAGATCATAAAAAATAGTAGATCTCCTCATTCTTTATCTTACTATTTCAGATATTTGAGATATTTGTCTGTCACTTGCTATCACCCCAGTTTTGGAATCTGAGGACGTGGTTATTCTCACTTATTGAATTTTGTCTCTGTAAAAAGCAAAGGTAATTCCTAGACACTGAAAGCAGAACAAGATGAACAGGCCTCTTGCTCCTCTGCTCCTCTGTATCTTTCAATAGATTGGAGATGGAGCCTACATAGACGACATGAACTGATATTTATCTTTCAGGAAGCTCAAGCTAGGTGGTATTGTACTAATTATTTTCTAAGTGAGTTTGGCAGTTTTAATCTAGAACAATTACTCACATTTCCTGTTTTCTTAAAATTTATAAATTGTTGGTTATGTTTTATATATCCAGCTTGTAGGTTTTTTGTTTGTTTGGAGGTTGTTTTTTGGGGTTTTTTTGGTTGGTTGATTGGTTTCTGTGTGTGGGTTTGGGGGATTTTTTTTTTGTTGTTTTGGTTTTTTTTTGTTTGTTTGTTTTGTTTTTGTTTTTTGTTTGATCACTGGTTTTTGTTTTTTTCTACAGACTACTAAATGAAGTTAGACTTACTTGATAAAACCCATCTGTTATGGATCAGGTTGGTGTCTGTAACTGGCATTTTAGTCCATATTTAGGCCCTGTGTTAAAACATCTGGAGTGCAATACCCTCAAAGCACTCATATGGGATGGAAGTTGGTCAGCACAAGCAAAAAAAGGGGTATTATTCTGAAATTATTGCTAAATCACCACTTATTAAAAATTTTAGCATATTATGCTCTAGGTTGTCTTTCAGACCAACAAAAACTTGTTTTATTTATGGATATTTAAAGGTCTTGTTATTGTTATCAGCACTGTAAAATGTGTGCATGTAAATCCCAGTGTCCTGGCTTCAATCCACCTACTAAAATTACCCTATTCGTTCTATTAGTTCTATTAAGTTGCTATTGTGTAGCATACATGTCCCTGAGATTAACTGACTGCACACAGTGAAGTGACATTTAATTCTTGCAGGTGTTATGAAGGTGGAGTGGCATTTTTATAATTCTGTCTTTGCTGCAGCCTTTTACCTTAAAATGATCTGTGTCAACCTTGCCACCATGTCCTGAGGTCCAGGGTAGACCTCAAATTACTCTTTCTGAATACTGATAACTGAGAAAATGTGCAGATGCTACAATCACAGAACCTGACATCTCATTTTCCTCCCACTTCTTCCATAAGCTTCTCCAAGTACAGAGTCCCAAACGCAGGTTCCCCCTGCCTTGCTGATCTGTGACCCAACTGGTCTTATCAGGACAGAACTAAAATTCATATGTTCAGTGTTTCAGTTCCATCTCCAGCTGCCAATTTATGTGCTTGTACTCTGCTGCTGCTACGTCCTGAGGACCTCGCTGCCACCATCCAAGCTCGCTCGGCCCTGGCAGATGAACCTCAGGATTAAAGGGTGGGTTCAGTTCCACGCATACTGCATCTCACCTAAAAAATCCATTGCGCTTTCTGCTGTGCCTTTTGCAACCGGACATACCTCTCTCGTATTGGCCTTTTTAGCCACCAACGCGCTTGCAAGAAACATGGGTAGAGCCCTTCCCAAATCTTCATTCGCGAAGCCTAGCCATGATGATGACTCTGCTACTAGCTATTCAGTGAAACAGATCACATCAGCCTCAATAAAAGAAAGTGGTGAATCTGTTTTTTTACATTTAAAGGAGGATTGTATCAGAATCTGAGTTCTTGGAATGAGGGGTTTAATGTCCCACAGCGAAACTCTATTGTACAGCCCTGAGTTAGAATATCAGGAACTGGTAACAGGACCCATCAAACCTGCTGGCAATGCAGAGACACAATGAAAAGGCCAAAGACAACAATAAGAAATCAGGTGCCTTTTCCTGACAACCTGGTCAACACCTTCAAAGGTGTCTCTGGGATCTCTTCTGTAGTTGGTACCAAAAAGGCCATGAAGATACAGATCTGTTAAGCAGCCATTTAGGAGAGGCACAATCAGATAATTGCTGCCTGACAGTTTGACAGCTGTCAGATGTTTAGGAAGAACAGAACTCCATCATAAACATTTAACAGAACATGGTCACACCAGATTTTCAGGGTCTAGGCTGAGGGTCAGCTTTATTAGCCTTTTGTTTGATTGTCTCACCTTTCAGCAAGATAAGCAGGAAAACACTGCTTAGGCAGGTCGCCTTCTGGTATCTATTGCCATCCTAAGAGAAGCAAGATCCTGTTATTCTTGTGATTTGAAGCTAAACTGAGACAGGCCATAGGGTTCCACAGGAGTTCAGATACCTTAAGCTGTTGAGAGCAGAGCCACTCTGCTCTAGAGCATTTGTTTCTTTAATCTCTTGACTGGGCAGGCAGGCTGGTTCACTGTATTCTGCATAAATATGTGGAATAATACAATGATTTACTGGTTTAGAAGTCCTGAGATAAGCTGCTTGTTCTACTGACCACAGCCAAAGGCGGGCCAAAATGTACATGACACCAACACCACCAACACACTGATTTATGTGTAGCTCTATTGCTACACACAGAATAACTGGCAACCGTTATGCCTATGATTATTTTCCTATGAAGATGCAGCCTATATGTCTTTAAAAAGTTTCAGATGAAAGATGATATAAATTGTTTGTCCAACCCTAAAAATCCACAGGAAAAGAGAAAGAAGCACAAACTACACTGTGTGTTCAAGGCACAAGTGTATCTGTGTACACCATTCACACCACCAAGAGCATGACATTTAAGACTAAGCAAAGCCATTGGTTATGTAATTAGTTAGCAGAGGCAAACATCCTGCCTGGAAAAACAAGAACAAAAGCTGATCTGTTATATCTTTGCCATTCTCTTTAAGCCAATATTCTGTTCCAAATACAGCACTGCGGTACCAGTGTTCGTGTTCCTTCCTCACTAACAAAGCTGAAGTCGTTTTACAGAACAATTCTCTTGTAGCGACATTAGATACAAGCAGCTTCAGAAGTACTGCATTTCTTTGAAGAAGGACCCAGTTATTAAAATTAGCTGTATAACTGCATTTATCATAAGAGATTACTGTGTCAATGATGCCATGCTGCTCCCTGGCAGACTTACGTAATAGGTTTTTCTATCACTAATAATTCTGATTTTGGGATTCTCTTATCATCTGGGAATAATACAAAATGTAAGCCTGCATTCAGGCAGAATTAACTGGATAGAGAGATAGAAAGTTCCAACTACTTACATTAGCCGTATAATTACATTTATTATGAGAGATTACTGTTGTGATGCTGTGCTGGTCCCCACAGGACTTACCTAATAATCTATTACTAATAATTACAATTTCATGATTCTGTGATCAGCTGGGTATGACACAAAACTTAAGCATGTACTCAGGCAGAACTAGCTGTAGAGAAGGAATTTCACTTCTGGCTCTACAGAAATAATAGTGTTTATGCACTTTCACATATAAACACTGCTGATAAGACTACCTTACTTCAAACAAACTTATCCTCACAGTCTTCTATTTAAACACTAAAACACAATAGGCAATGCATATTTGAGCAATCATTGGATGCATTGAATGATATTTAACCACCCGTCAAGAACAATAATCCCCTAGAAATGCACCAGCTGAAATATTGTATTGCTTTTGTAGACCTGAACTCTCAAAGAAACAGAGGGAAAACAGTCTAAATGGGCACTGGCCTAAATATGGTACTGCCACAGCCAAGGACTAATCTTTGTTTATATCAAGTATTCTGGAGCCATTACACAATTTGTTGAAGTGTCTGAAGTATTCTCAGTAATCTGCCTAGTCAAGGCTAGTTCAGCAGGATAGGAATGTGGCACAATGTCTTAGACTTTCAGCATTTAATGAAAAATCTGGCTGGTCTATATTTGTATGGATTCCATAGTCACCTGAAAAGCTTTGGTACAGTTGCTGGTGTCTGGGAGAGAGAGTTTGGATTAAATGTGGAGATAAACTTGTTAAAGTGTCTGTACTGACACAGAGGGAGGAGTCAACATAATTCAGGGTAAAAATGAACTAGGCAACTCATAAATCAGACAGTTCTCATGTTACCAGTGAATATGAAGCTCTCTCCTTTTCTTTGGGCTGGTATTTATTTTTATTAGCAGTACACTGAAAGTTTTCCAAGGATATAGTGTTGTGTTGAAAAAGATACTATAGACAAGCAGTACTAGATAAACATGGGCTATGCTTATTGTTTTGATAATATATGTGTATACAGACATATTGATGGCTTTTCATGAATTGCATACATCTGTACACATAGGTATTAGTAGCTTGTATCTGTTACTTTGTGCCAGGGACTTGCTTGAGTCTTCAGGAACCTGATGCACGCAAAGGCAGGTCCAAATTAATGATAGAATCAGAGATAAGGGAGATTCCATTGCTACTTTTGTTAGCATTAATCTCGTCTGTTTGACAGTGGTCAAAGACCAAAAGGAAACAAACCTTCTGGGATGTACTTTCGGAGGCTCTCAGAAATTTCTTGGAACTTGAACAGTCCGCTTAGATCCATTAGAGACAGAGGCTGGAGACAGAGAAAATGATGGAAACCCATGTTGTTTAGTCATTCTGAAGGATGACAAGAATCTTGGTAAGGACTTATTCCTCTTACTCTTTTTATTCTCTTGCCCGAACTAATACTGGATTGTTAGTGATGTATTTAAAAAAAAAAAAAGACAACCCCAAAAAACCCCCACCACTTTTAATTAGATTGTTTGGACAATCTCATAAACTTTAATGTTAACTAAGATTGAACAGACTGCAGATCAATTAATTAACAAGTGCTAGTAAGTCAGTACCAGCCAGTACCAGTCAGTACCAGTTAGTACCCAGTCATAGCAGGGTGTATTTTAGTTACAACCTCTGCTATTTTTTTGGCAGAGTTTCATGAGTATAAAAACCCCAGGAGGATTTCAGGATTTGGTTTATTCCAGGCTTCCTCCTTCGTGGTAGAATCTCCTAAAGAGATATTCCCTTTGTTTTTCTCCTCAGGTTGTCCATCAAGATTAGGGCTCTAACTACTTTTCTCACCAAATTGCTTTTAAGTGGGAAATATCTCCTAGGGCAATGCTGCACTCTGTATTAGATTCACGTGCAAATAATGTACAGAAGTTATGGGGTAGTGCTTTAACAGGGAGTCAAGGTATATGGGTGAGTAATGAGGAAGAGAATAATACAGAAGGTTTAAAAAACTGGTTTTGGTATAGAAACAGACACACACACTGCCCTCAAATACACACCCATTTTCAGAATGATTTGGGTTGGAAGGGACCTTCAAAGGTCCTCTATTCCAACTTCCCCAACATGAACAAAAGCTAGTTAACCAGTTTATAGTAGATTTTCCTAGGTAATAGGCACACTGTCAAAGACATTTAACTTTTTTTTTAGGAATAATGTTCATGTGTGTTTATTAGCAGTCTAGAAAATAAATATTAGACATGTTTAGAAAGCAGGAAGTATCAGTTGGGGGTACAGACTTCAGATTGACTGTTGTTTCTAAGAGAATTTTCATACTTCTGGTTGTCTTCTGTATGATAAACTAAATCTTTTAAAACTTAACAATTCAAAAAGTAAGGGAGCCCTTTCAGCTATAAGGGCACTCAAAAACACACAAGGAAGAAAGTAAAACACTCATCTTCAGTGCGATTTAAGTCTAAGTTCAGAGAAAAAGCAGAATGGTTATAAGCCCCATAGGCAGAGTCATGTAGTCTTTATTCTTTTCATTAATTCCCTGCTCAGTAGAAAAATGGGACATTTGCTTAAAATCCTCAAGAGTTCTTCTCTCCCTCCTTCTGTGGTGATTCATAGATTTTGCTATCTAATTACAACTCTGCAAAGATTCCCAATGGCAGCTGGATCTGTTTTCCCTGCTCATATGAGCCTTTTTTGGAGAGCCCAGGGGTAATAACAGATACAACTCCCGCATCAGTAGGTCATTTCTGATCCAAATCACACTTACAAAACTGAGGTCAGAATTTGGGACCGTGCAGTAGTAATGTCTCCTCCTTGATGGTGTAAAATTAACGTCTGGAGAATAGAGCTCATTGATTTCATCAGGGTAAAGCCATCAGGACTGACCCTGGGAATCATGTGACACAGTGTTCCAGGAAGCAGCCTTTGTTTGCACACACTGTGGCTCTTATTTATTAATATGTGAGGCCAACAATGCCTATTGTCTCTTTTCATATTAGAATGTTGTCACATGAGCAGTTCAAGTGACACCAAGGATTGCAAGGCGAAGACAAGTGGTTCTATCTGGCAAATGCCGTATATATGAATACATTAATACTCAACAAGTACCTTTTAGATTAAATCACTCACAGACTTTTTTTTCTTTTTTTAATTAAAAAGCACCCAAACAACTGTGCTTAACTAAAAGTAAGTTTACCCATCTAAACAAAGGAAGGAAACTCCAGGCAAAATACATGAAAAAAAAAAAGTTAGGTGAATGATCTGAGTGTCTGAAATTAGGTTGCAGGTTATTTATTACAAAATTAAAAACCCACCCATTTCCTGTAACGCTTGGAAATTTTAAGTACAGAGTTATAATTTTTTTGATGGAGTTTTGTTCTGCTATTTGACTTATCTTTTTTGTCCTCACTAGTATAGTTTAGTCTTACAAAACAAACAGCCCACAACATATTTAACCTTATGTACATAAGCCTTATTGCGTATAGCTTCATCACTTTTTTCCCCTCTATAAACCTAGAATAATCTTTTTTTTTTTTCCTCACAACTGCTGCTTTCTCCCCATGTTTTAAGTGAATCAGTTGTGTATAACTGCATCTATTATTGTGTTCAAGAGAAGAGATGAGGACTGTTGTAAATGATATCAGGTTAGCCTGAAATTAATACAGCTAAGCCTTCACTTATAGTGCAAGGAGTAACCTGGCCCCTACACATTTCATGGTGGAATAAAATAAGAATAACAAAAGGAAGTCACTGGAATACAGCAGAATTACATCTGATTTGTATTTGAACTATCTAGACAGTACTGAGGAGATATTCTGTCCTGGGAAACATATGAACAAGTACATAGAAGGTATTTTCAGAAAAGGGAAAGCATATTCCCTTTTGTAAAAAATTATTGAACACAGAGACCCCAGAAACACATTTTAATAGGAGACAGACATAAAAATATTTTTTCTATCTAATCCTTGAAAGTCTAATCCATATCAGGTATATTAAAGGCTGGGTTCAAAAAGTGATTTAAAAAATGGATCAGAACGCAATGGAATGGAATGTCTATGTCCTACAGTTCAATGCCACTGAAAACTATGAAATCCCTTCCACTTGCCTTTAAACTGTAGTGTCCTTGTGTTTCTGGCAGGAACGTGCAAACCTTCCAAAACACCCAATGTCACCACACTTTGCTCTAAACCTCAGTCTGTCAAGATAAAACAGACATTGAGGGGCTGGGGTGTGTCCAGAGAAGGAAGCGGAGCTGAGGAAGGTTCTGGAGCACCAAGCTGAGGGAGCTGAGGGGTCTTAGGCCAGAGAAAAGGAGGCTCAGGGGGACCTTTTCGCTCTCTACAACTCCCTGACAGAAGGGTGGAGCCGGGAGCGGGGGGGGGGGGATCAGGCTCTGCTCCCAGGGAACGAGGGACAGGATGAGAGGAAACAGCTGCAAGTTGTTCCAGGGGAGGTTCAGGCTGGATATTAGAAAAAAATTCATCCTTGAAAGGGTGGTCAGGCACTAGAACAGGCTGTCTGGGAAGTGGGGGAATCACCATCCCTGGAAGTGTTCAAAAACCATGGATGTGGTGCTTGAGGACTTGGTTTAGCGGTGAACATGGCAGTGCTGGGTTAGCAGTTGGACTGGATGATCTTAAAAGTCTTCTCCAATATTAACAATTCTATGATTCCATGAGATAGGGCAGAGGATACAATTAATATTCCTTTCATACAAATTAAAGCAAATTCAGTTCAGTGTTGAAATGTAGCTTGACAATACAAACACTTGTTCTGTAGGAATACATATATACAAACAGTTATACTTCAGTGAATTGAGGTACACACTTACTCTTAAGAGCTGAGAGCTTGTCTCAATACTTCCCAAGGCTGAATTTAAATAAAATTCCACTCAGTTTATAGACTTCTGTGAACACCAGTATAAGATGAAGGCTCCTTCCTGTGTCTGTCATAGATATTTATATATCTACCTTGTGACAAGTAATTAGACACAGGACCCTCCAATGCTAAACCTGCCAATAACCAGGAAGTTCTGGATGTATCTACCTCCCATTGACCTTAAAGCATTTAAAAATCCTACTGTTTGGATTATCAAACATTTAAAAATCTTTACAAGTCTGACCTTACATACATTAGCTACTAAAGGTGCTTCTGAACATTATATTTCTAGCTTTGTTGTGCCATTTAGATAACATTGGATGGATTCAGAAAAGATCTCTCAAATGCCAAAGGTATTTAGCATTAGCCTGATTTTAAAAGCTTAGGACAATGCTCTCCCTTTCTATTTCATAACTTGCGGCTCTATAGAGACAGAGAAAGGGAAGGCACAGAGCCAGGAAATAGCTTATCTAAGTACCCTGAGTCTTTCATAAATCAACAATATTACCATTGGAGAGTGAAGCCAAGAAAAGAATAATGCCAGCATCACTAAATTGCAGCCACTGTGCATCCTCCATGAAGGGGATGTTGGTGTTACTTCATGGTATTTAGAAGGAATGGAAAACAGAATTACAGTTTCTCATGGATGCTCTGAAGTGTTTCCCTCTCCAGATGGAAGGAGACTATACATAGAATCTATTCATTCACTACACATACGAAGAACTGATTTCTAAGAGTCTGCCCCTCGTTCTGCTGAAGTGAGCAGGAGATTTATCACTACCTTCTCAGGAATTCAGGACCAGCTTACTAACTTATCTCTTGGAAGCTGTCACTGTCAAAACCCATGTACAGAAGTGGAATAAAATTGCAGAAAGTTTTTGTTGTGCAAGCAACTACCATATTTTATAATCATAATGCAATAGGCACATCTCCATTCATTCAGATTCTCATCACATTCTGTTGAAGCCTTTGTGAGCTCTAGCACTGACTGAATGGGCTCCGGATCATGGCCTCTACCGCTAAAACCATTCTGCAGTGATAGACAAAGCTGGAAGGAAGAACAGTGGCACCCAGTGGTGAATTGTTTTTCTTTTCAAAATAAGTTCTCTTGAAATACTTTTTCCTTAAATTTTTGGGCATATGGCCCCATACAATACGTAGTGAAGTTTACAGAAAGGATAAACAGACATTTTGCACCTATTATAGAGCAGTATACATACACACACATGCTGTAATTAATAAATTAAATGTGGCTTCTATAATTAGATTGTAATTATAATATTTATTTAAAAGAAAATAAACAAATAAATTAATTGCAATTTAAAAAAACTAAATCACTTCAAGTGAAGTGCTTAAGGTGACTACTTAATTAATGGTAATGCCACTTCTGCAGCAGTTAATGGATCTGTGTCCTAATGAAACGTTAAAAATTATCAAGTGCAGATAGCAATCTTTTATCTTTTACCTTATTACAATACATAAACAGTGAACATGTTCTCACTTATTCTAGAAACTAGCCAGTTTCCACTTCTGCTTTTTTTTCTTCCTCCCCCAAACTTTGCAATTTTGCAAAGACTTGTTTTTTTTTTTTTTTAAAAAAAAGGAACTGAAAAAAAGGGTGCATCTTCTTGTAACAGTGTGATTCGTTTTTCATAAAAATCCTCTTTGGCTGTGATTCATACTTCAGGTTATTAATTATTCAGTCCAAACTATATGTACTTGCTAGTTACTTAGAAAATGGTGCAAATTGTTCTTTGGTCTCAGCTACTGTACCCAAGTCAGACTTCTCTTGAATGTTACCTATTTTCTTATTGCTATGGCCTTACTGCAAAAGGTACTGGTTATCTCCATTTTTGGCCACTTGGCCATCACAATAATACTTTGCCTTCACAATTAACTTAAATGTAGTCAGGGTTGTTATCTTGTGCTGAAACAAATGGACAAAGGAAGGCTTCTACTAGATACTTTAGTCTCCAAACACGGGGACTGCAAGCAAAACGCTAATTTGGAATGATCCACAGCCCTTACTACTTCCTAAATCTCCAATAGAAATTACTGAAAAGACTTAAGTGGCTTGGGTGACAATCATCACAGGTCATTAAAACAATTTGTCTGGATGGACAGTTAGGGTTAATGCCACAGAATATTCACAAACTTTTCTTTGTTTTTTTAACATATCGATATCTTATAAAACCACTGCAAAGAGATTTCTGAAATCCAAGGTGATCCTGTCATGCCTGAACATGCTTTTTCAGGGCTGCAGGATAAGGGTGGCGCATGGGGTCTGACACAAATGAGAAATCCTGGAGCAGTAAGCTCCAGACTGATGGAAAGTCAGAAAAAAATTGTTTGGCGTTTGGTTGAGAGCTGTAACTTAAAGGATCACAAACAACTGTAGATAACGTTTAATTTTATTTTCTATCATAGTTGCAGTCCTTTTGTTTAAAAACTACATGGATAATAACATGTAGAAGATTATATGGTCGAAATTGTGGCTAAAGGTTTGGGCAAACTAACTACTCTATCAAAATTGTTATTCCAGTAGTACTGTACACCAGAACATTGTAGCCTTGGGATTCATTATGTAAGACCAAAACCATGGAAGAGAAGCAACTGCCTGTGCTGGACACATGACAGCTCATAGCACTGGGTCAGATGCATCTCGTTTGATCCTTTGTCATCCAGCAAGACAGACAGTGGAACCCTGGGGTGCGATATCCACATTTCGTAACTGGAGTCTCACTATGAGAGGAGGAGAGGAGCAGGCAGCTGTCCAAGTAGCTGTACAATCAAGAATTTGGAGGGTGGACTTCCTTTAGGAAAAGGGATAGCACACTTTTGAATATTTAACTTTCTTTTCTTTTAATAAAGCCAGTGTGGTAATAGATTTGATTAATTATTTTTGAATGAGAATTTGTAGTTGATTGACAACCAAGGCAATTTTCCAGCATTTTCAGAAATAGAGGTTCAGTGTTTTATTATTTATTCATTGAAATTTGTCAGGCCCTATTGGATAAGTGTAGACCAGTAGCAAATTAGTAGATCTAAGTTCTACCTTATTTCCATTCCTTTGCAAAGTCATATGAACTTGATGTCAGATGTGGCTTTTGTTATTTTGATCACACATCCGTAAGCAAAGCAAATCTTTCTAAACTGTTGTAACATTTTCTGCCTCATATACCAAGTGCTGTTGGAAAAATAGGCCATAAGGAAAAGATCAGATTTCAGTAAGTGCTATGTCACATATGTGCTTCCATTCACAGTCTTCTAAGACCCAGGTTTTTATTTACAGAGTACTACAAACATACACAGTGTCTGTTACTCCACTGTTCAGAATACCAAATGTTTGGTAATTGCGCTGACAGCTTGTGAAAAAAGCAGTGCTGTTGACCCCAATTACTACAATCTGATTAAGAACAAAGAAAATTAAGTTCATTCACAGTTCTAAATTCATAATCTCTTGCCAGTGTAAATTAATTAATGCCTGGCTAAGGCTGCTCTAAACCATTCATGTCCAACCCAGCAAATCTGTCATGGACAGAGACACTCACCTGGGCAAAGGCATCATATTCAAACGACCTTAGCTACCAGTTTGCCAAATGCAAGTTTCTTTCTTCAATAAGACTAAAGGTTTAGATATGGGGGGAAGGGGGTTGTAAACCTTCAAAATGTCAGCTAGATATAAATACTATGAGCTCACAGCTTTAGCCCAGAAGTAACTACGATATCATGCTCACATTTACGAAGGAATATAAAAAAACATGAGTTTTTTAAATAGTTACAGCATTAAATATTAGAGAATGATCTTCTGGGAACACATACAGTAACGTTCAGTTCTTTGCTGCTTTATTAGTAACTTCATTGTGTAAATGTCAATTTTTCTTAAGTCTAGAAAAATACAGGAGTCATGCTGAAAAAAATAACTCAATAATATACAGTAGATACTTGAAATGGTTCACTAGGGATAGGATCACAAAATCATAAAATTATAGAATGTTTTGGGTTGGAAGGGACCTTGAAATATGGGACCATGGGCAGGGGCATGTTTTACTAGATCTGGTTGTTCAAAGCCTCATCCAAGCTGATCTTGAACATTTCCAGGGATGGGGAATCCACAACTTCTGTGGAAAATCTGTTCCAGTATCTTATCATGAAAAATATCTTGCTTATGTCCCATCTAAATGCACTCTCCTTCAAACTAAAGCCATTGCACCTTGTCCTGTCACTTTAAATCTTGGTAAAAAGTCTCTCTCCATCTTTCTCATAAGCCCTCTTAGGGGCCACAACAGGACCCAGTAAGGCCACAATAAAGTCTCCACAGAGCCTTCTCTTTTTCAGGCTGAAAAACTGCAATTCCCTCATCCTTTCTTCACAGGAGAGGTGTTCCAGATCTCAATAGGAGTACCTGATACCCATTAACTTTATTTTTCTTTAAAACTAAGATAAATGGAAAGTGATTTTTTTTCACAGCTAAATTTTTTAGTTTATATGAATAAATTGCCTCAGTTTAGAAGCACATGTATTGGTAAAATTGGAGAATAAACTTTTCAAAGTTTAAATTCATGAACTCGCTAGCAATACATACAAACTGACTCAGTTCTAAACATGCAATGTTTGAAATATTCAGGGGGGGCCCTGAGTTGTTCGGATCTCTCATTCATGAAGTAGGTTCAGCAAATATAGGAAATACTTGTCTATCAGTTCTGGACAGAAGTAATACTGAAAAACTGGCAAATCAACAGAGCTGTATTTGAAAATATGTTCATAAGCCAAATCAAGTGATGTAAGGATTTAAGATTAATGAAAGCATTCCCTAATAGACCTTATATCACTAAGGGATTTAAGACTGTCAGCACTGAGCAGAGTGGCCAGCTGAATATTTTTAACAGTAAAATAATCTTTCTAGTCCTGTTAATTTAGTATTTATCCAAAAAAGAGAGAACCTGTCTGAATCTCAAGGTCAATCAGACTAGTCAGTATTAATATTACTAGTCAGTAATATAGTACTCACAATTTAATGACTATGGCTCGGGCAGTTGGAACAAGGAATAAATGAAATATGGAGGATTCCTGAACATATGAATCTGGAGCAACTTCACAGTCAGCAATGCTTTAATCTGTAATAGCAAAATAAGGCATGGGCTAAAAGCCCCAGAGCTCAGTACTGATGAAAATGCTTGAAAGAGCTTATAACGGACTAAGCTGCATTAGCAGAAAGATAAAACAGATCTTTCACTGGATGTAGATCTGTCAGCAGTGGGTGATTAATACAAGAATTTGATTAAACTTTAAATCCATCCTTGTTTAAGTTTTTCCAGGTTCTACTTTATGCAGTTTGTGTTCCTTGACACTGTTTCACAGCACATATAGTGGAACAGAGTCTGATATATAGGCCAGAAAATGCAGCCTCTGAACAACATGCGATTTTATTTCAGGTAATTGCCAAATAACTCTTAAGCATCAGAATTTTATTTTTAATTTCTGCTTTAAAAACCCATCTGCATAGAAAAAACCCCTCTGAAGTAATAATGAGAACAAATGCTGAGGGATAAAATTACAGATTATTCAGTGGCCTCAGGTAGAACAATTTGGAGAAAATTGTTTCTTAGTGTGAAATCTGGCATTTCTTATTGGATGTGAGAAGAATCTGGTGAATAAGAAATTTTAATTTCACTAGGTCAAAACCGTACAGAAATGCTATCATTGACCCCACACATTGGTAGCCATACTGTCAAGACTTTGCCATCTATCTCCCAATTCTGGTGCTGAAGGGGACCTTTTAAGTGGAAAATTCCATCAGACAAACGAGTCCAGTTCAGTTCTGTAGTTTTGTGCATATTTTGCTTGTAGTCCCTTTGTAATGAAAATTTTGTATTTTCAGTCTTGGTCTTCAAAGCTACTGTGTCTAGTAGAAATAAGAATGCTACCAACATCAGAAAATTGGGCAAAGGAAGAAAGATGAGGTACTTTCACGTAAAAGAAATTCTGGTGATCTGGGAATCAACTGAGATGGAAAGAATTTGTCTGTATGTGAAGGATGTACTGGGTAACTCCATGTTTCAGCAAAGAAACCATGTGCAGAGGGGGATAAATTTAGCCTCTTTGCAGGATTATGGACAAAATCAAAGGAACCAAGAGATTCAAATTTAGTTGCTGGGTATAATATTGCCCCAACATTGTTGTGCTCCTACTCATATTTCACACAGAGCTGGGATAGTTAACTCTGTATGGAGAAATAGTTATCAAAGAGTAAATATTCATTTTCATATATATGCTTAAAATTGTAAAGACTGAAGTTCCTCATGCTTGGTAGGACATGGTGAAAGATAATTGGATTAGAACAAATGAAGGCCAAAAAAGGAAGAAAAAGTAGAATGTACGCATCTGTAAGGCACAAGATATTTGGAAAAATGATGACTTGGGAACGGAAGAAAAGAAAGATCTCAAAATGAACCAGAAATGAAGAACCAGCACTGTCTTTTCTATATCGTGGCAAAGAGGGCTTTCATCAGGACAGAAAAACATAATTTCATGCAAAAAGTTAGGCATCCCCAAATGTTCTCTATTAACCCCCTATAACTCCTTCAACCAATATGCTAGAAGTCTTTTTTATCATTCCTCATTATTCTTCTTCTTTGGAGTTCTCCAGTGTTATTCCTTTCACTCTTTCCCCACTACACCCTTGCCCGCAAAAAAATTTCCACACCGTGCTGTCTTGTCTACCATATCAAATGTTACCAACAGTACATTTAGAGGCTGTTTTGCCTGCCACAAGTCCTCAAACAGAAAAAAAGTTTGTTTGACAAACTGACTGTTTGGCTGTTAAAGATGTTGAGAGAATATGCTTCAGCCTCTTGATGCTGATACTTTAAATTAATAAAGCTGTTCATTTTAGTATTGCAAAGCAGTCTAATAATATAACAAGGGCTGTATAAAATATAGAATATATCACATTAATATAACTTCATTGTTAATGAACACTTTACTATTGAGAGTGTTTCTGATAGGATTTAGACATAAATTGTCTTGGGACTGTTGCTAAATTTCTTACCAATAATAAAACAGATTTTTTGTTGATAAACTTTGTCTGTCATATAACTATTCTCTTCATAGAAACAAATAGAAAATATCCATATTTGGAAAAAAGTGCCATAAAATGCTGTTATATTATGCTGAATCAATTACACCCTCATCAGACTAGCAGTATGGTATAAACATGCTAATACTGGTAGTGGGTTTTTTTAAGTTCTTTAGGTAAAGAACTTTTCTAATCATACTAATTGTAACTATTATGGTAGTAATTAATTGAGAAACACCCAAGGCCGGAAATCTGTAGGCGCTGCTCTAATTTACAAGTCTGATTAAATGCAACATAGTGAATGGCACTTTGATGGTTTCTGCAATTTTACTACCTTTCATTTCACCAGAGCTGGAGTTCTGGGAATTGCATTAAAGTGACAAAGAAGGGCTTGCAGAATTGAGTCTGAGTGTTCTGTGCATATCACATTATTATTGATATATTTCTGCTGTTCAAGTTATCTATATCCCTACCTGGATAATGGAGAGCTAACTATTGTCTCCACGTTGTATTTCTCTAGTTGCCCTGTATTGAGTTGCAGAGAAACTTATGTCCTTTATCTGGTTTCCCTCATCTGGGCTAGGAAAACTCAATTCTTTAAAAACTGTATATTCCAAATAACTTCTGACACAACCAAGAGATAACATCTCGATGTCAAGCTCTTTATATAATGTCTTAAGCTGGACATTGCACCTACTTAAGACCAGAAAAAGCACTGTAACCCTTCATATCTTCCACACAGCAACGCTACTAATATATAGGAAGTGTCTTCTGTCTTGAGCCAACACTTGGCATCTTAATTGGTTAATTAATTAATCCACTAAAGCTACAGATTCCTTCCTACAACACTCCTGGGCAGTTATTTTTTGTATTGCAAGCATGCTTCCTAATTATAATACTGTACATTATGTATATGCAAGCAGCTTATGTTTTATGAATTTCATCTCCCTGGTTTTAGAGCAATTTGCTGTCAGTCTCTGACTTATTTACCATGTGCTTGTAACTCCACATAGCTGCTCATATACCATGAATACATTCCTTTGCAATTACAGCATTTAGTAACGATGTCAGCAGCACCTGGAAAAGATCAGATTGTCTTCCAAGTGACCAGACTGTCCCCAAATTTTCTATATACCCCCATAAACCCGAGATGTACCCCAGTCTGACAGAAAATAATTTTTAAAAATTGCTTAAATGCTGTTTTACAAGCAGATATAGTTCTGCCTTTTTGTAATTTCAAGAAGAGTTATCTCCTTAGTTTATCAGGAATTTAAGACAGGATTGTTAAAAGTTTTACTGAAACAAAGGCAGCCTTTCTCCTGTCTTCTTTAGTAGACATGCTGCCTAAGAAAAGCACTGGATATGATTTCTTCTTTGATGCAAGTATGTGGACCTTTTTTTTTTTTTTTAATGTCTTTATTTTTCCCTTCCCGAAGAAAAGATACAAGGACTCCCTGAAGCAACAACTCAGCCTCAGGTATATTGATCACCATAACTGGTCTACTCTGGCCTCCAATCGGGAGGCCTGGGACACACCATCTATAACGCTGCTGATGCTTTTGAGAAAGCAGGCAGGATCACCCTTGAGGAGAAAAGACAATGCAGAAAGAATCGAGCCTTGCAGAACATACCATCTAAGGAGTCTTTCTGCTGTGCCTTTTGCAACCGGACATGCCTATCTTGTACTGGCCTTTTTAGCCACCAACGCGCTTGCAAGAAACGTGGGTAGAGCCCTTCCCAAATCTTCGTTCGCGAAGCCTAGCCATGATTATTCCCTAAATCCTTGCACACTGATTCGTATCTTTCCAGTGTATTTCTGGTAGGCTCATTGGCTTGTAATTACCAAGATAATTCCTATCTTTTCAAAATGCACTTCTTCAGTTCACTACACTCTCCCTCTGACTTTCCTGAGTTGTCTGTGACAGTCTGAAGTGTCTTATCTAGTTCTTTACATTTCCTGACATGTAATTTAGGTAATTTTTTTTCCTTTTGTGTATTTCTCAGCTTGCCTATTTTTACTGTATCTCCACTGAAAATTATACAAACATCCAGCTTTCTTCTAATCTAAGATTTAAATACACATTATAAAATGTAACAATTTTTATCCTATAAATAGTATTTAGATAAACACATATCAAACATTAGACCTGTAATAATAGATTGGATACATTATCCTAAATATTATGGTACTCACAGATGCTTAAAAGAAGAAATGTAAAAAAAATAAACTGGTATAGATGGACAGCAGCCAACTACTGTCCCACATCTAGACTGGAAGAACCTGTTCCCTCCCCTCTTACTGGCTCACAGTCAGCCAGAACCAGGACACATGTCCTGGTTAGAACGGCTGGGACCAATTCATCACTGGATGGGTGTAACCCAAAACTGTGTATTCTATAGCCTTCCATGCCATTTCCCAGAAACTGTTGTCAGTAGAGGTCTGCGAGGTGGGAAGATGTTCCTGTCCTCATACCCTTTTATGGAATTCCCCGCTCTGATACCCTTTTATGGAATTCCCCGCTCTGAGGGAGGGACTGAGCACTCCCATCTGAACTGGAGAATATATAAACTGGGAGTTTTGGAACCTTTGCACCACTCGTGGGATCCAGAGGAAGACTGCAGACCACCGCTCTCAACCAGACTGAGACCACCATCCTCGACTGGATTGTAATCACCACTTTTGACCAGACTGCAACAGCTCTCCCACCAGCAGGTTTTTTCCCCTCTCCCTTTACTTTGGACTCGGGGGGGACCAAGGAACACTGTAGAACTCGATGACACGGGGAGCAGACAGCAGCAGCGGCGTGATGGTGCGGGCTTGTTCGCAGCTTCTTCCCCCCTTTCCTGGTCGGTCCGAAGTCGCCTCTTGCCGGGTTCGGCGGGGAGAGGGGGCGATGGTGGCTCTCCGCAGCGTGGGGTCTGGGCCACGCGGCAGGAATCGCTTTCGTGAACGAGCAAGCGGCGGCGGGCATGGTCGGGCAGGCAGGGCAGACGGGACAGACAGCGCACGGCGGCGGCGCACGGCGGCGGGGGGGGGCCGTGGCGGCGGCGGGCGGAAACAGCGCGGCTTCTGGCTAAGGCAGCTTGGGGCGACCCCCGGGTCGGCAGCGCCGGCACAGGAGGGGTGGGGGGGCCGGCTCCACGCGGCAGTACAGCGGGACCGGGTACGGCTCCAGGCGGCAACACGGCAGCAGCTTTAGAAGCGGCGGCGGGAAAAACGGCAGCGGGGGGGGTGGTGGAGGGCTCGCCGCGGGGGGAGGCACAGCTGGCAGTGGCTTCCCTGGCGTCCTGCATAGAGCTAGAATTGCTGAAGGACGAACTGCTGCTGGGGCCGCTGGCTGATGATCGGGTAGAAGCTTGCTCTTTGAAATTCGTCGGTAGCACGATTGTTGAGATAATGAATAAAAGCTGAAAAACTGACTTCCTCTCTTTGCTTTCAGTTTCGCTGCTCGCTTATGCAGCATAGGCTAAAACTGTAACTTGACTCGCAGTCCTTATAAATTTTTTTTCTTTTTTTTCTTCTTTTTTTTTTTTTTTTTTCAGTCCTTATAAATTTCTCTGTTTCAATT
>NW_020925329.1:647609-647829 GCF_003984885.1 Neopelma chrysocephalum | reverse complement strand
GGGGGGAGGCACAGCTGGCAGTGGCCTCCCTGGCGTCCTGCATAGAGCTAGAATTGTTGAAGGACGAACTGCTGCTGGGGCCGCTGGCTGACGATCGGGCAGAAGCCTGCTCTTTGAAATTCGTCGGTAGCACGATTGTTGAGATAATGAATAAAAGCTGAAAAACTGACTTCCTCTCTTTGCTTTCAGTTTCGCTGCTCGCTTATGCAGCATAGGCTAA